>NC_092357.1:49483925-49783925 GCF_963676685.1 Mytilus edulis | reverse complement strand
TGATAATAAAAGCTTAATAAAATACGAATTTGACAAGCACTCAGGATCCAATAATGACCTTATCAGTGATAATTCATGTCAGCACAGGAGTGCTGACTACTCGGCTAGGGATACAATATTAGAAAAATACTAATAGACGGTAATATTTGTTTTACCTCATCAGCTTCACACACTCTGGCCTGATGACATTGGGTAGGATCTGCGATACCATCACAGTTAAAACACAAAGGCCCAGTTTGAAGATGATCTGAAATAAGCTGATAGTTAGAAGATATATCTATGAATTTAGCTGGTTCAATTTACAAAAATACAAATTTAAAAAAAAATAATGAATGAATAATAGATGGGCTGTTCATTTGTAGTGCATGTTATAATGTTTTAGCGTGGATGGATGGATTACCGATATCCCTGGTTTTTCATGTAAAATTACAATGATTTATTAAGTATGGCGATCAAGTGTTGGAACATTTTGAAGTGAATCGTGTTCTTATGGAAAGTAAATGATTAAATAGCATCATGTTTTGTGGTTAATATCATAGATGTTATGGATAAATAATTTACTTGTTATTCCACAGCCATCCTTGTTACACCCATCTGTAGTACAGCATTCTATACACTGTTCTATGTCTGTATGTGCTAGTGACCTTGTTCTAGGGCATCTCTAAAACATTGAATATATATGGATATTCAGTTAGTAACTTGGAAACATGTTTTATATCATATCAGCCTTCTTTAGGGCTTATGTCCATGGTATATTTTCGATGTTTTCATTTCATTTTTCAATTTTCTATGTCAATGAGTTACTTTCTATAGTTATTATAAGGATATGACTAGGACAAGTGCATGGATGTTTGACATATTGAAGAAGCCAACTAGCTATATAGCAATTAAAGTTAAAAAGGCTTTGATACTAATAATTATCTCAATTCATTTATAAATGACACCAAAATTAATATAAGTTAATGTAAATCTCGCCTTATAATAACTTTGGTTTAGCGTGTGGTTTGAATAAAGTATTTCGTACGTCTGTTTTATAATATATATATATATTTAAATTTCAACTATAAATTTTAAACAAATATTTTCTCAAATATACATGATATAGTCTTACCGTTCTAGACAAGCATCCTAGTTTGTACAAAATGTTTCCAGAACTTTCAAACTTTTCAATGCTACAAATCTGAAGAAGACAAAAACATCATTTGTAATTTTGATTTGAAAAAGACCTTTGATTAGAACAAACACAGCCTTATTAAATTGGTAAGAATCAACAGTATTTAAAAACGTCCAAATTTCTTTAAACCAGCTTTATTAGTTTACTAGTTATATTTTTGTGTTTATAAAGTCCGTTTTCATGTAATGCCAACATACACGAATGCAACAGCTCAAATATGTCATCTAAAAAACAAACCGTTTGCCAGATGGTTGTATTATATACTGATAATTTAGTAACTGACGATGAAAAACTTATTTTATCATGTCACGTTTGTCAGAGGTCCAGCTGAAAAGTCGAGATCTGAGTATAACATCAGAAATGTAGTACGTCCTTAAGATATGTTAATATTTGATAACTTAGTTCACTTGGCTACCTGAGATTTCAGACATCTGGAAGATTTCTCTATGTGCCTATGAAAAGGTTGTTTGTATTTTGATCGATAGAAAAATTGACGACAAGTAGTGTGAGTACAATGTTTATCAAATATTATAATAAATGTATGTTGAAGTAATACAACTAGACAAATTTGTTTAAATAGTTTTTCGTTTTAAAACAAAGCCTTTAGAAAATAAAAAAAAAGAAATGTCGGGTGTTTGTCGTAAACCATTACCGTAAAAAAAGCCAAAAAAAAAATAAAATCGTTTGAATTACGATTTTTACAACTTCGATTTAATGATGCACTGTTTCATGTGAAATGTTATTCATCAATCAATTTGATAGCTTGTAGAGTTTTGTAAGGCAATGAAAATCAAAACCAAGGAGTAAACAAAGAATCATAAAACCAAAAAACATTTACACCAACAGTTACAAATTATAAATAAGAAACAACACGAACTCCACTAAAAACCGAGAGTGAAATCAGGTGCTCCGGAAGTGTAAGTTTTTCCGGCATCGTGTACGGCACCCGTCGTGTTATGTCTTTGTTCAGTTTGGAAATGATGGAAGGTTATTATTACAGGGGAAGAATATCAGATATGATTTATGATACACTTTTGTCATTATGGCCAATCAGCTCATGATGGCGACCGTAAAATTTCTTAAGTGATTACCATAATTCAATCGACTCATAGCCCTGTCTTAGCAACTTTTGAGAAAACAGTTTTCCTCGTTCAACAAAATAATATACTTTGAGCTAGCTTTAGAGTAGTGTATCAATTGCGACTCCATATACTGGTGCCGCTGGGATTTTGCTACACAGAAATGGAAAGCTGATTATAGGAAAATTAAAATCATCGCGTTTGTCATAAATTTTGGTATTTAACCTACCATGAGTAGTCATTTCGAGAAAATGGTCTAAATAGGAAGCAGATTTATCTGTCGGAAGTATCTTTAATTTCAAGTTTACTTGAAGTTATAAAATGTAAGTGATCACTGAATCAATCAATTATTAAGAGACAGTACATTATCAATATAACAAAAGGTGAAATTTAAAGACTGGGCTAATTTCTTTTCTCCTTTCTGTACAAGCCCTTAGTTAAATTCTGGTTCACAGGAAAACAAAAACAAATCTGCAAGTAGAGGAGCGCAATTGGTACCCATTGGGATTCCAATAGTCTGTTGGAAGACCAAACCTCTAAATTTAACAAATATGTTGTCAATGAAAAGGTCTAGCATGACAGTGATATCCTCTTCGATGTATTTTCCTTGAGTTTATGATTTTTCACAAAGTAAGCTGAATTCCTGCCCAATACTAGATATTTAAAACGTCTAGTGCCCTTTTTGTTAAAGAAACATAAGCTGACGAGTTCTCTCAGTCGAGTTTTAAGTTTAGTATGTAGAATAGTGGTATAAAGAGTTGTAAAATCAAACCTTGTTTTTGCAAAACACTTAACATTGTGTTTTGAGAGTTTGGAGAAGATTTTTAATTAAAAAAATACATTTACACTTGACGTTGTTGAGGTAATGTAAACACAAGATTTTGAAGGCCGACTTTTAGACGAAATACTGGTGGTTGTGATGAAAATTAAACAACTATAGTTGTATTCTCTTTTTAATCCTTAATGCACGTTATACAAAAATCCAACAAAAAACAGATAAACAAAACAGCAACACTTTAGTATTTAATTTCGAAGGTACAAATTTAATAATTATAAATAAATATGTAATCTACTTACTGATCCTGACATGCATTCAATTGTGTGGTCGCAAAATAAAGGATTCATAACTGAATCACAGTTCAAGCAAGTCAAACCTGCAATAGACAAACCAAATTAATACATCAAAAGGTATAGAAATAACACAATTATATATATAAAGAAAGTGTACTGTATATGCATATTTTCTGATGTATTGCTTGATTTGCATCTGTCATGACTACACATATGATGCATGTGATGAAAAGCATCAAGCATAATGTGGTCAGTGGGTTAAACAAATAAATTATTACGTATCATTTGTTTTCATTATGCATTTGATAAATTGTAAGTAAACTGGTCGTAATAAGCAATATTTACTGAATCATCTTCCATATTTGTATCTTTCTACCACAACATTCGATTTTGCATAGACGTAGTTTTATATATTATTGAAACGGCATATCTTCATCTTTATAAAGCTTAATTTATTTCGTGTTTTCCCTAGCCTGAATACTTTTGAAATAGGGGTATGCCATGATCACTCATTATTTAATAGTACAGCTAATTAAATTACATTGTAAATTGTTGTCTACAATCTATTTATATTGATTTTTATATATTTATTATATATTTAACTATAGACAACAGAAGCCACACGTATACTAAATTATCGAAACAATATATAATGAATATATATTCCAACAGATTTACACACATACAAATAATGCAAAACGTGACTTTGTTCGTGCTAATGATTTTGCGTTGTCTATGTCAATTCGTGAATGAAATCGATAATTTGACAAACGTATTGTTGAAGTTTTTTACCGAAATTAAAAATCTGCAATATTTGTATGTTAAACGGATACACATTTCACATTCTGAGTGTCTTGATTGTTCTTATATTTTAATACTACTTGCTTATTAACGAAAACAAGTTTGCTCGGGTAAAACAACGTGAAAAGAGCAAGTGATTCAAAATATGTTTTGTAATTGAAAGATATTTTTAAGTGACTGTGTATTAAAGCATTGTTTGCGTTATATTTAAAAGTTGAAATTATTGATATGTTAAGTTTTATAATTACCATCAACCAATGTTCTCTCGCATGCCAACATCAACAATATCACTGTAAAATGAAGTAATTATGTTAACTTCAATCACTTATGATTAAATTCATCATAGATACCAGGATTAAATTTTATATTTACGCCAAACGCGCGTTCCGTCTAAAAAAGTGAAAAATAGCCAAATCAAGTACGAAGCTGAAGAGCATTGATGACCAAAATTTATAAATAAAAGTTTTGCCAAATACAGCTAAGATATCATTTTTTTTTAATAAAGATTCATACTTTTTTTTCGAAACGCACACTTTTTGGTTTGATTTGATATATGTTATCTAAATCATGTATAAATACAAAAAAACAACTTTGATTCATATTGCTGTATCTTAAAGTGTACTCGTATCAAATTGTTACTGTTTGAAAATAATATATATTAATTGTATATTTTTCATATTGTACCGAGTGATATAATTGCTGTCATCTTGAAATTTTGTAAATTGTACTTATATGGAATGGATTATCTTTAGTTGTTATAACTTGTACTCAATCCTATTGTATATTTAGACTATAACATATGTTTAAACTAAAATAAGTGTTAAGTTTATTTGATGAAGAACGGAGACTAAAATGATATAATTATAAATAACAATGTTTCAATTATACACTTGTCGCTTGCAATTGGTTTGACTCTGATCCTTAAGAATTAACAAATGTATTTGTGTTTTCATAATGTTTTATTTAACAGTTGGTAATACGTATACGTGTACACAACAACTAGAAAATCATGCTGTAGGATAAAAAATTGTCAATGTGATATGAACAAATGTCTTGAATGTCAAATTTTTATCAATCACGAAACATAAAAGTTTCTTAACATATCTTGCTAAATACATTGCCCATCCTTGCAAAATGCCATGATATTTTAATTAATTATTCTTTATAGCCGTTTACAAAAAAAATCCCCTATTAAAACATGTTTCTTTCAATGAAACACTTGTTGATTTCATTAGTAAATCTGTAAGATAAAACAAACACAGAATTTCCTGATTTTTTGACTTGAACTTGCGTAATCCAAATTATTAAAAAAAATATACAAAAAATATAAAAATAAAACAAACATACGACATTTAATTACAAACACAAACATTTTCATACTTTATCATTAACGCAATACATCGGAGTTACGAGAAACAGCAAATTATGTATAAATACGTATATTTATTTATTTAAAAAAAAGAGATACCTACAAAATGTAAAAATCATACCTGTGAAGTACATAATCATTTTCTAAAGATTATGGACAATAACAGTTGAGTTTACTTAAATACCTGCAACAAGGAAGAATCTGGTTTAAGATGAATCAAATACTATGCAACACATGCATTTGAGGTTTGATAAGAACAAGAACAAACCCTTATAATATAATCGGATGTTAATTATTGATACCAGAAAAAAGATAATCTTACAAAGGTTGTGATCGTACTTCCTTGATGGTTGATTAACAACAATGAAATGTACATCCTCAGGTAAACGACTTCTGAATTAATGAGGAGAATTTCATCAATAAGAAGGTCGTAAATAAAATGGAAACATTTCAATACTGCTGTTCAAAATAAAGGATTCAAACTTTATTATGTATATGTTTATCATGATTAAAACACGTTTTATTACACTCTTACAGATTTAAGATGGTAAAATAATTGTTTTCAGTTCTATAAACATATTGCAATTAATAACAGCCTATACCTTTTCTTGTAACTTTTTTGGGGGTAGTATTGAGGACGATCACGTGAACGTTGTTTTCAACTACGCAAACTGCGATATGATGTCACTGATATTTGTCATTCGGTAACAGCTCGAACTCGAATTTGACACATTTTAAGTTTTGTTATTATTCCCTTTGAAACTGAAAGACGGCTTAATTAAAATATTTTTTTCATTGATCACCAAGTAAACTTTGAAAACATTTTCAATGAAAAATATTAAAATGTACGTGCTAGTTTGCTAATCATTCATACCAAACACGTCAAATATCCCCCTCCTTGTCGACCTCTTATCATTTTTATATTAGTCGGAGTTCTTTCAGACACTTTTCACTATGAGATGATAAAACTTGAGGCTCTAAAGAGCCTGTGTCGCTCACCTTGGTCTATGTGAATATTAAACAGAGGAAGCAGATGGATTCATGACAAAATTGTTTTTTGGTGATGGTAATGAGTTTGTAGATCTTACTTTACTGAACATTATTGCTGCTTACAATTATCTTTATCTATAATGAACTTGGCCCAGTAGTTTCAGTGGAAAATGTTACTTATTTGTAAATCTTACTTTGCTGAATATTATTGCTGTTTACAGTTTATCTCTATCTATAATAATATTCAAGATAATAACCAATAACAGCAAAATTTCATTAAAATTACCAATTCAGGGACAGCAACCCAACAAAGGGTTGTCCGATTCATTTACCCCGTCAGATTTGCTCTAAATGCTTTGGTTGTTGAGTTGTAAGCCAAAAACTGCTTTTTACCCCTTTGTTCTATTTTAAGCCAAAGCGGTAATCTAAATTGGATGGCCGGGTCACCGGACACAATTTTTAACAAGATAACCCAAAGATAATTGTGGGCAAGTTTGGATTAATTCGGCCCAGTAGTTTCAGAGGAGAAGATTTTTGTAAAATATTACTAAGATTTTCGGAAAATGGTTTAAAATTGACTATAAAGGGCAATAACTCCTAAAGGGATACATTGACCATTTCGGTCATGTTGACTTATTTGTAAATCTGACTTTGCTGAACATTATTGCTGTTTACAGTTTATCACTATCTATAATAATGTTCAAGATAATCACCAAAAACAGCAAAATTTCCTTAATATAACCAATTCAGGTGCAGCAACCCAACAACAGCCTTTCAGGTTGTCTGATTCATCTGGAAATTTTAGGGCAGATGGATCTTGACCTGATATTTAATTTTACCCCGTCAGATTTGCTCTTAATGCTGATTGTTTTGAGTTAGAAGCCAAAAACTGCATTTTATCCCTTTGTTCTATTTTTAGCCGTGGCGGCCATCTTGGTTGGATGGCCGGGTCATCGGACACATTTCCAAACTAAATACCCCAAAGATGATTGTGGCCAAGTTTGGATTAATTTGGCTCCGTAGTTTGGGAGGAGAAGATTTTTGTAAAAGATTACTAAGATTTACAAAAAATGGTTAAAAATTGAATATAAAGGGCAATAACTCCTAAATGGGTCAATTGACCATTTCGGTCATGTTGAGTTATTTGTAAATCTGACTTTGCTGAACATTATAGCTGTTTACAGTTTATCTTTACTTTATCTATATTAGTATTCAAGATAAAAACCAAAAACAGTAATATTTCCTTAAAATTACCAATTCAGGGGCAGCAACCCAACAACGGGTTATTAGATTCATCTGAAAATTTCAAGGCAGATAGATCTTGACCTGATAAACAATTTTGTTTCGTCAGATTTGCCTTAAATGCCTTGGTTTTTGAGAAATAAGCCAAAACTTTATTTTACCCCTATATTCTATTTTTTGCCATTGACCGATTCACCGGACACATTTTTAAAACTAGATACCCCAATGATGATTGTGGTTAAATTTAGTTTAATTTGGTCCAGTCCCTTCGGGCCAGGTGAGCTAAAAAAACTGATAATTTAATTTCACCTTCAGATACGTTGAAGAATTCAAACGTTTTTCAATCTATTTATAACGTAAGAAACTCATTCATTAAGTAGATGTTGGGTCGGTGAAAATGATCGCATTCGGTTCTAAATTTAATATTGTATTTTGTCATTTGTAGGTTCAATAAAACAAACTGAAAAAAACAAATTCATATAAAAAAACAAATGGAAAGTAATAGACTTTCATGTTCAATTAAAACTCTATTAAGAAGTTGATATCGAAATTGTTGTCAGTTGGTGGTTTTATTCATTCATTTGATATAACATGTTTTGATTGTCATGTATATCCTGTTTAATGACAAAATGAAAGACATTGTTGTTCGAACTATGGTTATGGAAATCATAACAGTACATTGTGTTAGATAATGCATACGTTAAAATATATACATACATGCAAGATGAGACGCAGCTCTTTAAATATCAAACAGGACATTTTCTTGTGAAAACTTGAAGTCAAACATAATTTTTAGCATTAGTTAATGATAGGTGGCCATTGAGTAATATCCGACCATACATCATTTATGAAGAGATATATTTTTGTTATACACAGAAACCATAGTGATTTATACATGTAAATAAAACACTTTTGAATCAATAATGATATAGGCAAACGAATACGTTCACTTGGTGGGATATTTCTACGTACAACTAGCGAGGTATGTAGATTAAAATTTCTGTATTTCTCGAAAACAACAGGCAAAACAGTTTCGCTGCAAATTGTGTTTGGTTTACATGATTGGTGTTATATTTTAAATCGCATTTATCAAAATTTCATCTGAATTTAATTACGTTTACTAAAGTTGAATATCAATGGAGGTATTTATGCTGAAAAATCGACATACCTTGAATTGCAATTAAGGTGCACTTGTTTGCGTAAGTTTGGTAGTGTCAGAACAGACATTTCTGATGGGAGCCCTTCTATTCTAATTGAATACATTTTTCATAATTACAAAAAGAAAATATTATCATTTTATAGACACTCCTAGTCAATAAGCTTAATTTATTACAAACATCACCATTATATTTTTTTACCCGTATCGTTGTAGCTTTTGTAAAAATACTAGTTTGTATTATTTCCGAAAGACTGAGAAATAATTAATCTTCATCTTGAGATAGGAAATTTACAGTTACACAGTTTTAAACAAAACTAGGTTCATTAAGTCTGCATCTGGCTAGATACGACGGTTTATATCAGTGAAAAACTTCCGAAATAGTTTATTAATTTTTAACACAATTCATACATTACTTACATGCGTTTTGAAAAAAAATAACACTTGGTATTTATACGTGTAAACAAAATGTGAAACGAAAAAAACTTGTTTACCCGTTTAAGAGAAAACATCTTAAAATGTTGCAAATTTATGTAAATTAGCAAAAATTAAATATTCAATGAGTGTGGAATCCTTAGAATCCTTAAACAAAATGCATGACGTATCATTTGTGACAGCTAAAATAATCCTAAAATGTTTTAAGTATGCACTAGTAATCAAAGGTACCAGGCTTTTAATTTAAGACGCCATACGCACGTGTCGTTTACGTAAGACTCACCAACGACGCTCAGATCAAGATAGTAAGAAAGCCAAACAAGTATAAAGTTTAAGAGCATTGATGACGCAAACTTCCCAAAAAATTGTGCCATATCGGCTACAGTAACCAATTCTTGAATAAGAACATCAATATTTTGAATAATTAATACTTTTGCAAACAGTAAATTTATTAAAATGACCATAAAATTGATATTCATGACAACACCGAAGTGCTACAGTTCCCAAAAGAATATTTGCATGTCCCGTTGAAAAAAGAGTTTTTTTAATACTTATCTATGCATGGTGTATCAACATAAATTTTGTTAATTAAACAAAACTACCTTCATCATATCAAATAAACACTTATCATAACTTTGTTAAAAGATCTACGAATTGGATACTTTTTTCCAGCTATATATTATGGGGTGTTCTGAGAATTTTTTCCCTAAACAGCAACGATAACCCGCAATTCTTTTGATTAATCAAAGCTTTTCGTGTATGACTTTTTAAAGTTATATACACAATAAACAATGATAATGCAGGTATATATATGTTAGAAAACGTTAGGTGAATACCCTAATACACAAAGTTATGCATTCAGTAATTGTCTTCTCCTTTAAAGTTTGAAAGAATTAATATGTATTTATACAGATTAACAAATCTAAATTGATTTTAAATGTCTAACAATAAGCTTTATAAAAAACATAATGTCATATCCTGTTGAAATTGAACTCAATTCTATACTGAACTATTGTTTATTACAAAAATTTGCTTACGTCTTTAAATGTATGTTTGAAAGCGTGAAACCAATAACAAACGGATTCATAACTTAAATGCTTTTGTTTACTATATAGTTTTACAAATAAAAATATTTTCTCTTCTATTCAGGTTATTTCAAAATAAACTGTCTAACCGACTTAAAAAAAATACAACCAGTACGTATTTCAATGAGTAGTTCATTAAATGAGACTGAGTTATCCTTGATTTGATATTCTATAACATCACAAAACCATAAATTAACATACCAGTTGTGTAATTCGCCAATACATGTTCCTCCAGGGAGTCAAAAAAAAATAAAAAAATCAAAGTTTACTTCTCATGATGACCTATAAAAAGTATAGCCATTTTTATGAAAGACATCAGAGCTTTGTATGGGTATACTTTTCTCTCAACTTATAAAATAATATCGAACTTTTGATAAAGAAAATTTGAATATCATAAAATCTATGTGTTCATGCCAATACAATAATAACAAACCACAAGTAGAGGTCTTAACGAAGTGTTAGATATAACATTTACGTAACCAATTTATTGACTTAGATGCGCAGAATTTTAAGAAGCCAGAATATTTGAAAATCAAAAAATTTATTAAACAATGAAAATCCTACAAGTAAAGAAAATGTTGGGCAAGTCCCCAGAGGGGGATATAATCCTTGAATTAAAAACTTAATATCCGTATTTTTAATTCAAGTACAATAGTATTGTGTACCCTCGGGTATATGTAGCAGTTGTCGCGACTCGGTGGTAGTTATAACATGAGGATAAATATAACTATGAATGGTTTTTGATTTGTATGTTCTGTTCATTATATTTCTTCGCAACTATTGATACGTAGTAAATATATATTACCAGACTTCAGGTTAAGACAAAATAATTACATTGTTTTAATCGTTGTCTTTCATACATGTTTAATATCTGATTTCTTTTTGTCGACAATGGTATTCAAAAAGTTATATGATTTTTTTATGCTTCAATCTTTTTCAGTTTGTCGATACAAATCAATTTATATAGAGCAAGAAACGAAAATCCTGAATTTTTTTTAGAGAAATTTAATTTGATTTGAAAACTCGCTCCTTTTTTCGAGACTGATATCCGTCCGATATACCTGCATGTATTATTATCATATTCGAGAGTATATTACATGATTCTCTTTTTAATGCATTCTTAAAAATGGCTTCATACAATTAAAATTCCAAAATTGTGTTTCATACTGTAGGACTGACGTGCTCTGGATTTTGCCGTGGACCCTTTGGTAAAATATGAAGCTGTCACAGATGATGTTGAACATGATGTCGGTGTTTTTCATAGTAACTGGTTTTTATTGTAAGTAATACTCAATAATGTATATGCTATTTTCCCATGATCTCTTTACTCTTATTTCTCATCCTTATCATTATCATCGGCATCGTCCTTAATGTTGTTATTCTATTAAGTTGCTCTGAAACTTAAAATCATGATAACCATGTCTGAAACATTTGCAAATATACAGTTGAATTTTGATTCTTTGAATGTGTGAACAGTCTGTAAGGTCGAGAATTTAGTTTTCATAAATATTACACAATTTATTTAGGGGCCAGCTGAGGACAACCACCGGGTGCGGGATTTTCTCGCTGCGTTGAAGACCCATTGGTGGACTTCGGTTGTTGTCTGCTCTTTATAAAGGTTGTTGTATCTATGACATAATCCTTAATTCCATTCTCAATTTTGTTGACTAAGTGTTACCCTGACTTTTATTTGACAGACACAAACATTTGAACGTAAAAATTTCAATGAAATCGAAGCCATACTTGACATTTATCTGATTTTTTTTCATTTTTTTTTTAATTCAACGCTGACAATTTAAAAAATACAACTACTAAATGATGTTTATCAACGAATATTGAATAAATACGTCCTTCCGATACCGTCAAGGTACAAAACTTATCCATGCACCACGACGATGCTTTGTAAAAAGATAATCAGTGTTGTACGTATTAGTTTATATAATAAGAGTTTGATGAATGAGCCTTCCAATCTCTTTTTTTTGGCACCTCTTTCTGAAGCTGTCTGTGCATATTCTGGTTTATTTGTCTTGCTTCTTTGACATGAATAACAAGATACAGAAAGTCATGGCACTGTCCAGGGTTATATGTACACAGTCGTCGTAACACCTTATCTATATGAATGTGAACTGATAGACAATTGTAAATAGCGTTGTCAGTTATTAAATCAGCATTTAATTCCCTCTAAGGTTTTTCTACCTCAGGCATAGATTACTTTAGCTGTATTTGTCAAAACTTTTAGGAATTTTGGTCCTCAATGCTCTTCAACTTCGTACTTTATTTAGCCTTTTTAACTTTTTTGGATTCGAGCGTCACTGATTAGTCTTTTGTAGACGAAACGCGCGTCTGGAGTATATATAAAATTTAGTCCTGGTATCTATGATGAGTTTATTAATTATGTCATTCTTCTGTGTTTATTGTGGAAGTGTATTTACAGGCAAAAATTGGATTTTTAAAAATAAATCTATTTACACTGTACATTGTTCAAATCCTTTATGAAAAAATATATATATCGAGTACCGTCCGGAACATTGCTGATTCAAACTGGCGCAATTATAGATTTTGTTTGTAATTCGCGAAAATTTCCCGGTTGTGTCCGTTGAAATTGGTATACTTTCAATATTTACATTGCTAGATAGCTTCTGTCAAGTCCTCTCTCTAAAAGATAAAGGTCTATTTTCTTGTATTTACTACATAATTTGGTATTTGCTTTGAAAATATTAGCATGAAGTGATATTTGAAATGTTCATTGCAGGTTTTGAAGAAAAGCTGTTATTTTCGACTTCTTCGGGGAAAATAAAAGAATTGAACATAATAAAAGGGGAAGTGAAAGTACTTGGTAATGCAGAAAGTGAAGTATTTGTACTTGCATACGATAATGAAGACAAATATGTGTATGTTCCAAGACAGACCCAGGGGCAAATAATAAGGTATGTCATTAAATCTATCAATTTGTAATTAATCAAATATAAGCAAGTTATTGTCAATAGATCGTATAACGAGGTGATTAACTGTTATTTTTGTTTGGAAACACATCCAGGCAGTCACCTCGGCATGTTCCTTTCATCCACACACGTTATGAAGTAAGTTCAAATTAGGAGACCGGAAATGCAGATACTATTTTTATGAAAGAAAAGTTAAGAAAATCATGCCTTATAGTATATATAGTTATTTGATTGGCAAATACAGAAATCATTTGTCATAGTTTAATTTTGATGTTTTTTCCTAAAATTTGCAGAAGCGATGAATAACCGTAATAAAAGAAGCATCCAGCGAACCGATGAATTACCCTTGTCGTACTCAATGACTCCCTTTAAAAATATGACGTCACCTAACGTCAGTAAAACAAAAACAAATATGACAACGGCCAGGTGAGAAGTCCATCAAGTGATGAAGAAGCTGACTATAATGCATGGCCTTTGCTCATTGTTGTGGAACGTACGGTGACCTATAGTTGTTAATTTCTCTGTCATTTTGGTTATTGGCAATCATACCACATCTTCCTTTTTTTTATAGATAGATAGATAGATAGTTTATTCTCATAAAACCATGCAAGTACAAAGGTTACAGAGAAGTTAACAAAAAATAGTATACATAAAAATAAAAAAATATACATACAAGACTTGGAAATTCATCTATAGTGTCGACGATATCTCTTGTAAACGGCTCTTTTCAGGGCCATATATATTTCATAGAAATAATCTACCTTTGTTGTACTTGTACATTCGCGAAAAGTCAATAGACAGAAAATAATTTTCTTAGGTAAGTGTTTTGAAAATCTGTTTGATAGTAATATGTTTGTTAGGTATAATAAAACAATTATGCACCCGTGAAAAAAATCCTTACTCGAAATAACAATTTTAAATATTCACTTCCTTAGCGGGCCATTCTTGTATTTTATATAAGTCACTTTCTTCTCACAATGGACAATGTGTTTTATATGTGTTGGTGTTTGCTTATAAAGCAAACTATTTTTGCTTTATTCAGATTCCCTTATCCAAGTAATCAGACCACTGAGTTTGAGATTGTTGTCTCGGAAATTATTCCAGGCGGGATCGCATTTGACTCCGAACATAGATATCTATACTGGACTGAACCTATGGAAGGAAAGATAATGAGATGTAATACAGATGGATCAAATATAACCAGAATTTTCAATGACACAGTCGAACCTGCTGCACTTACTATTGACAAAGAGCATAGGTTGGTAACCTTTCTAATTAAAAGATTATGCATTTTTTGACACAATAAAATGATCATATTGTAATACATAACTGCATAGCACTTTTTAGTAAACTAAAGTATTTAGTTAGCAAAGGATATCCCCGCGTATTAATAAAACTTAAGATCGTTGACCGGATTTTCTGAAAATTTTTATTTATTATTAAGTTATCTTTTACGTTAACATGCTTTAACGACTCTATCATGAAATCATGTTTTGATAACCGAGAACTAACTGTTATTTCGTATTCTAAATAAAAACAGCATAAGTGTTACTCTAGTATTTTGAATAATACGTCAGGCACAACAGGAATAAAAAAACTGCGAATGATCAAACTGTTTATCATGTATTTATGATCCGTATTGTCATGAAAGTGCGATAACCCCCAACAGCGCTTAAGACCGAGAGGTCAACAGTGTTTTGTCAAAAGGGATCAAATATCATCCCCAACCTAAGACAGATTGGAAACAGTGTTGTCAGGTAGTGATATACACCTATTTAAATCGTATTGCAGGAATTGTAGAAAAAGAAACCAATTTGAAGTACTCTCAAAGACTTGTGGGTTCGTACCGGCTGACAGTGTCTGCTGACAGTCAATATAGAACCAACTGAATTCCAGTTAATTGTTAAATTTTACAACACTTACCGTTATATTAGTGATATTTTCAAGAATAATCTAAAAGACTACCAAAATTTACCAAAGGTACTGATATTAAATAAATCAAATACATGTATAAACTATAATAACTAACTGTCCTTTCCTAGATTTCCATGTGTAACCTTTACCCATGAGACACAACATAAAACTGTAAGACAACAGAACCGTTTTTCCGCTTCCTACTGTTAATTTTCTTTTTTTTTGTGGACAGTGTCTATAGTATCCAAATATATTCATCTGTCTGTAGTGAATTTGGTTTAATTGCAATGAACGCAGTCTATCAATAACTGGTAATGATTAAGTCAATGATTTTGCTACCATACCTTTACTTTAAACCTTTAGTATAAAAGTAAGAAGATGTTGTAATATACGATAACTCATCACTAGAGACCAAATGACATAGGAGTACAAAACTATTAGTTATCGTACGACCTTCAATAATTGGCAAAACCCATACCGCATAATCAGCTGTTAAAGACCTGGAAATAAAAAATGAAAACAATTCAAACGAGAAAACCAACGGCATGTTCTATGTAAGAAAAACAATGAAAGATTAATTAATTGATTTACTTAATGATGCAAACGACAAAGAAAGAAAAAAAACTGAACACGTTAGTCCAATTTTAAAATCTCTTCATTGACTGTCAGTAACATTTCGATGCACAAATACAAAGTGTTGCTTTATATGTTTAAAGCTCTGAAACAGGAAGCACCCGCGTACCTTCAAGAACTAGTAAACATGTACAAGCCAACAAGAACTCTTTGGTCAGAGAACAACATGCTTCTAGTCAAACCAATAGTAAGAACAAAAACATACGGAGAGAGACGGTTTGATAGAGCGGCCGCCGTTTTATGGAATGACTTGCCGAAAGAACTACGAAACACTGAATCTGTGAATGCTTTCAAGAAAAACATTAAAACTTATTTATTCAGACAGGCTTTTCCACATAATTAATAATCGGACAGTATTAGACTTTTATTCGATCTCAGTATATATTTTAATGTATCATACTAACTTTTTATTGTATTTTTATTACCTTTACACTTTTTTTTTAAAGACATTTCTCATACTTACTTTTTTCATCGCATTTTTATTTCCTTTACTCTTTTTATTTTTTTAGACATAAATCTATTAGTTCAATTTTTAAATTGAAGCACTTCTGTTGATTTTCTTTTTTTACATTTTTTTTTCAAAATTTGTTTATATTTTCAAAATTATTTTGATGAATAATTTTTTAATTTTCATATATTGAGTCGTAGTTTTTTTTTTACGGTTTCAATTTTGATTTTATTTTTAAATTTGTTTTTATGTACTTGTTTCATTGATTTTTATGCATTGTACAGCGCTTAGAGTAAATGTTTATTTAGATAAGCGCTATACAAGCACTGTACATAATAATAATAATAATAATAATGACAACTAGTTCATTATGTAAAAGTCAAAAAGATTTGAAGTAAAAGTCTTATAAACGGAAGAGTTCATCATAATTATATTTAGCTACGATCCGTGTAAACTTATAAAACCTTTGAATAAACTCATTATAAAAACAGTGCATGGGTCTTTTTGTGTTTATCAGTTTTGGTTTAAACATTCATTGTTATCTATAAATTAAAATCCAAAACTGTTCACAAATGTGCATGCACGGTCTTAAAATCTGTCGATACCTGTACTTTTGCATTGGCTCATGTTTTTTTCTGACTAAAGATGTTGTATATTGATATTTAAGTCTCAGATACATGATTTCGGATTTATTATTTGTTATTGAATATGAACTAAGTTTTAATCACGGCAATTATTCTCAAAATGTACTTAGTGTCGTTTGTTTTTTTGTTATTTGTGTTAACTTTGTGCTTTGTATTGATCTAGTGAGTTTTGCCCTTATATTATAGTTTATTTTTTATGTCGTGCTGGTACACAATGTACAGCGTTAACACTGTCATGATTCGACATGGACTCATTCTACATGCACATGAATATTCATCGTTTTTGTAAATCATGTTTGTGTTATGTTTAACCCCGCTTTCTATATCTTTCAATTTCAAGTCAGAGCCTGTAATTCAGTTGTTGTTGTATACATGTGTACTATTTAATTTTTGTATATTTTTTTTGTAATAAAGTTCAGGCTGCTAGTAAGTTTTGAACAAATAATACCTAAATGTAGCATCTTGCCTGAAATTAACATTCGAGTTTATATCTTTTTCTACATACAATTTTAGATGGATGTATTTTGGTCAAGGCATTCCCAACGGAACAATACACAAATTGTCACTGGACGGAGAGGGACACCATATTATAAATGACCTGGCATCGTGGGTGTTCGGTATATATGCAGGTATGATATCTGCATACGATGAAAACGAATGATTATAGAGGTCGTGCAGTAGCATTGAAATGTTCGAAATAAAGTAACAATTATATGATAATTGCAATTTTAAAAAAAATATTCATTAAGTGATTAAACGACAAAGTAAGCTAAAATATTGAACGCATTATATGTTTATCTTTTTTACCCTGTTAGTTAGTTTTACTTTCAAACACCCAGCTTCATACATTTTTAGGTCATGTTTTCAAATGAAACAAACCTGTGAACACCAATTTGTAGCCAGTGTCTAATTTATCGAATTAAATTATTGAAACGGGTTGATCATTGTAAATCCAAGCAGTGCTATGGTATCATAAATAACTAGTATATGGCGTAACTTTCATTGTTCTTAGCCCGACTTGACGCCTTAGCTTTGGATTGCTTGCGCCGGAAGTTGTATAATTCATGGATTTTCAGTGAAAATTTTAAGAAAATACGCTTTCAACTTTCTCGGGCTAAGTTGGGCGCAATGATTATGTTCATTGTTCTTTGTTATTTTCTTTAAGCGTTTATAAATTCCTTTTGTTAATTTCAATTTTCAATCAAACTAAAAGAGGTCATTCAAAAAATGCGTCCTAGAAGCAAATACTTTTTTTTAGTTCAAAGACTTTATATATTTATTTAGTGTTCTAGGTAAGCTGTGATGATAAATCTTAAAGTTCATCACAACCTGATATATCTATTCACATTTATTAAATCTTAAACTCTGTTGTTTTGTCATATTTTTGTAGCTGATATCCAACTGGGTAATGCATAATGTTTCAAACTTATCATCAAATCATTATTGCATCAATTGCAAGAATAATTAAAAAGTCAATTGTTCATGACCAATTGAAAGGTCTTTCCTTTTTCTTTTATTAATTGCCTTCTTAGTTAAAAAATATGGTTTCTAAGGACTTTTATGTTCATAACAAGTGACATTCATTAATTTTCAAAGGGGCATAACCCTACCAATGAGTCGTTGAATCTTTTCGATTTAAATGTAACAAAGAACCAGGGTCTGTTCCTGAACAAATTCCACCCTTTGTTTTTTTTCTACCTATTATGGTTATGGCGTTAGAATGATAACAAGGTTTCGGTGTTAGGGGAGATAACCGCTATAAAAAAAATGTAACGGGGTCGTGCCCTCACCACAAGATAGCTTTTGGTCAACCGATACTAGATACCTAATATCATTTCAACATGTCGCGTACTTTTTTGGGGAAATTTCGTTAAAGTTTGGCGGAAAGAATATTAATACTGATACTAATCAGAAGAAATACAGTAAGGTCTTTCCTTATAGAAAAAGAAAAGACCTTAATAACGGATGACTTACCTAACAAGATCCTTCAAACTGACAATAAAACAAATATATTTAATTCAGTTTGATGTCTGTAAGTCGATTTATAAAACATAGATAACTTTTTTTGATGTCAAGTACCTGTAACATAGGTTTTTCTGTTGATTTAAGATGATACCCGACTTTACTGGATGGACAATTTCATGGGAGATTTGAAATCGGCTTTGTTTGATGGGACCGATATTCAAATGATAGTTAGCACCAATACCTTTAAGCTTAACGGGGAAATCGATGTCAAGGATGAGTTCATTTTCTACACAAGCAATACACAAATTTTTAAGAAAATCAAAAATGGAGGAGAAGTTCCTATTGTTTTGCACACAGATACAGAACGGGTTCATGGACTTTTGTTGTTTAAGCAGCAAGAAGGTAAACGATATAAATAAGTTTGATATAACAATGATTTTTGTCATACAATTACATAAAATTAAAATAAGGTTATAGTACCAATAGGGCATGTCTATGGAAATTCATGTTAACATTTAACGTTTAACTTAGTGTTAATGGTGACCCTTTTCAATCAGCTACTCATTTAAAGCTTTTAAAAAATACCTTTTCTAGGATGATTATGTTTTTCTTATAATTTTTACTATAAATGCTGTTATTTGTATATCAACATTGCACATGTTACATATTCTAATATTTATTATTGTTTTGCTTTATAATCATAATACACGCACTGGTAAAATATTAGTACAAACACAATATTTAATGGTTGCTATGTGTTTTATGATTTGATATTATATTTTTGTGTTTCACATGTGAATTATATGAATTTAACCTGTAATGGTATACAGATCTCTCAAATATACTGGTAATTGCATATACTCTTTTCTTTTAATGTGTATTAATTGGTTATCCGATTATAAATATAGCATGATAATTAATCCTGTTAATCTACTTTTAACTGTTGCTTCCATGAATTTCTTGTGTCTCACATATTATGAAATTCATGTTAATGTGGCGATAGATTTTTTTGTACGTTTAGATTGTATGTTTTTATATAATGATTTTAAAATTGTGTTATACGTCAAATTAATGAAACATAAAAAAAACATGAAACTGTCTAAATCTTAATATGAATATATTTTAAACATTTATAAGGACATGTTTCTAATAAATTTTAATAACAAGTTGAAAAGAGTTTCACATATATTTGTATTTTTTATGTGTTATATTTTGTTTCATAATGAGTTTTAGTTTATTTACAGGGAATTCCAGTGAATTAGACATTATAAAAGCGGTTACCATTTTATATCTACACAAAACTAACAAGAAAAAACATGCGTAACAAACGTTATGAAGACGATTAAATTACATTACTTTATTATCTTAATGTATGGATTTTAGTGTATGTTCATTCAGTGAAGAATATTATGAAAAATTATAAAAGAAATCCTTTCAGATTAGATTACCAAAAAAGAATGTAAAGAAAAATAATTGTAACGGTACATTTTTAAAGGAAAGTATTTGAAACTTAATAACCTTATTCAAACGTTACTGAACGCATGAAAACCCACAATAGGACCAAAAAATAATTCAATGCATATATGTTTTGATAGATTTTCTTTTTTAGAAAGATATGATTTTAAAAGGATAAATGACTTTTTTCTATTTGTATTGATTTGCATTTCTTAAAGATATTTTCTAGGGAAATGATTTCAGGAAAATAAGTTGACTTTGATTTTGTTTTCTTGTGCAATAATTTATATGTGTTTGCCTTTGTTTTTGTTTGTTTTGTTTTTGCAGCTGATATTAACTACTGGGTGAAAGATATGAACGAAATAAGAACAATAACAACCGGGAACGGAGTAGCTTGTGCCGTATCTTTTTCGCAAGGAAAATATATGGACCAAAAACACGAACACCATACGATAAAAGTAGTTTTAAAGTATGTACTATTTCTTACTACGGTTCAAACTTTCGCAGGCAAAGTTGAACTAAGACTTGTTTTTATTCTAGTTTCCCGTTGTTCGTATAATATAATTTTGTGTAAAATGTTCAATTTTATTCACATACATGCATATTATTATTTAAGACACATTCAAGTTTTGAGTGTGAACATTTTTCAAAGTATTGATAATTTGAGACCGATTTGGTGATGCATACTTCATATCATATGGACAACTGTACAGTGCAGAGCAAGAATAACTTTGTAATTTTGTATGTTTTATTTCTGTCATAAACATTAAGTGAAAAGTTGCAATATACCTACATGTTGGTATAAAAATGTAATTTTACATGCAAGTACCGTATATAAATGAAAATAGGCTTCTGTAAAATATTAGTGTATTCATTTTCCTTTCTATTCACCACTGAAACTTAAACTATTTAACTGTACGTCTTCAACCAGGATACCAGGCAGGATGAATACACATTGAAATTTTAATATACAAAAATCTAGATGTTTGTATTGTTATGAAAGTTGAGACATCATTTTATTATTAACATTACTTTGATTAAGAATATATTATTTTTCAAGGTATGGTATGTGGAGAGTATTGACAGGCAGACACAACAGTGTGGAATTTAGTTGTACGGAAGCTGGGCATACCAAATTCCATCCAGACTGACATTTTGGATTATGGATGGTATTCAAAATTATTACATGTGTCAAGAACTATATAAAAAAAACATAAGATGTATTAACAGATTGACCAGAACGACTGTGTTTAAAAACTGCTTAAAGATATATCTTTGAGAACCATAGATTGTGATTATTTTTCTTTATAACTGTTTTAACATCACTGCTGTGTCTCATCTATGAAAAAAAAATGATCAGATGAACGTGATGCATTTGTTTTGAATTATTTAAAAATAACTCCCTTCATTGTTTTTTATATCCAGAATTGAACCCCTCTGCTAATTCAAATCTTTAATGAAATTGTCTAAGGTAACGCTCAACATGCTCAAGTTATAATGTTTTGATATCATAATGCAACACTCACCCTATTAAAGATATATGAAATATAACCGTAAGAAAAAGACTATATTCTTTGTAAAGGATGGAAATTATTCTGACACAACGTTTAATACACTGAGATTAGATAGAAAACAACATATATATATATATAGAAAGTATCTTTAAAGTAATTACTTGCGTGCAAGGGTGAACTGAACTATTTTACTCACTTTTGTCACACTTAACTTATTCTTTCATATCTGTGCATGTTTTTATTGCACACTCCGAATTCCGGTCAGTTGGATTTTACATACGTCTATACAGTTTTTTTACCTTCTGTAGCCATACACATTTTAAACATAATTTTTTGGAAACATTGAATTTACATTATACTTACAACTATGTACATAGAATGATAGTCATTGCAGTAGAATGTTTTGACTGTTTTTTTAGTTTATTCCTTTGCTTTTGATTTAAATTATTTATAAAATAATTTTACAATGGAATATCTTACTGATTGCGTAGAATGTTTCTGGTGAAATTCATTGTTACAAGACCTACAAAATTCTGAAAATATTGGTTTGAGTCATTGTTGAAGGCTCTACATTGCCCAGTAACAGCTAAAACTTTGGTTAAACAGTAGTGAATAATTGGGTTAATATCCTTAATGGACCTTGAGATGAGGAACTCGGATGACGTTTAAAAAAAGTCCAAAATTTTCCGCCATTTTCAAATTCTCTGTGAATTTGAAAATGAACAAAAAATCACAATATGACCTGTTTTATAGAGCTGATGTGATGAGAAAAGAAATATCCAGATTTGACCTGAAATAAATTATTAGAAAGTCTAAATTTTTAATTGAACATTATGATCAGAATTTTTGGATTATTTCATGAGAAGGGTGACAATTTTAACCAATTTCCGAGGTCCGACAATTTGTAAAAAAAAATAATTCACATGCGTTCCATAAATTTAACCAGACATGCATAGATTTGTAAACTTCGCTTATATATACAGTGGAACCTGTCTAAACCAAACACCCACGGGACTTTGCGTTTTGTTTTCGGTTTTCGCAGGTGCTCGGATTGAAGTCAACATCAAAATAATTTTGGCACTTACTGAAAAGGGACTATAGCTGACACAACAGACGACAATTCATTTTTATGATGATTTAGATGTAAATGTAAAAATCAAGGTAGATGAAGATAGAAGTATTGTACCTTTTTTCATATAAATCAGAGCTCACTCCGTCCATCACGCTCCTCGTTGTGTAAAGATATTAATCAGTCAACGATGTCTGACGTGGAGCGATTTTGCTTTTTGAATCGAGATCGTCGTTTTCAATTATTTGTACACACGATTCTAGATCTAAACTGGCCACCCGCTGATTGATACTTTGCCACAAGACAAGAACGAAACAACATCAGGGTTCCAGTTTATTCTCGGACTTTATCGTTAATAAATATCAAACGGAAAGTCCAAGCATATAGATATCAACTTTAAGCCAGGAAATAATGTTATAATAGCCTTCAGCTCTGCAGCATACGAACTTTTCCGGGTAGAAATGAAGGAAAAATTAAACAGCCCACAATTCACTTTTAATTACAATGTGACACATGAAGCTATCTTTGATGAACAAAGACATATAGTAGAGGATAAATATAAAATACACAAGAAAAAAATGGATGGTACTTCAGGGAAAATCTCAAAATGTACAATCAACTCATATAGAACCACCAGCAAAATACTTGTAAATGGTTCTGAAATAAATATATTCCTACAGCATATACTACCAGACATACAGGAATATATAAACAAATGTTCTGATGTACTAGATGTTGCAAATACAGGTATGGCTGAAACGATGAAGATGATAGAAAAGAACAGGAATCAGACATCTGAAATAACAGTAAGCACAGAACTGGTAAAAACATCAGATGAAACCTCCAGTCAAGTCCAACCAG
This sequence comes from Mytilus edulis, assembly GCF_963676685.1. Classification (NCBI taxonomy): domain Eukaryota; kingdom Metazoa; phylum Mollusca; class Bivalvia; order Mytilida; family Mytilidae; genus Mytilus; species Mytilus edulis. Next base: position 49,760,078 of record NC_092357.1, on the reverse strand, counting down.
TTAAACAAGATACGTTAATGCAGGATGACATTGACATATGCCTATGTCCCATATGTAAAGAAGAATCTCAAGAAAACACTATTGCCTGTGATGAATGCAACGAATGGTTTCATTACAGCTGCCTAAAACTATCAACAATGGAGGTAAATAAAATGGACCCAGACACTCCATATATATGTGACCTTTGTAGCTATGAACTTATATTTGAAAACAAGGATAAATCTAGTGAAGACACTAGCTATACACAATTGCCAATCACTATGTATAGCCCAATACAAAATTCAGAGAGGAAAAGTGATACAAACTTTATGGCTGATCAAGAACAAAAGAATGAGAATAACACAAGCTCAGACCTACAGATAAATGCCAGCAATGAGAATGATAACAACACTATACTCATAACCTCTAATCATGCTAATGATGACTTAACAAGCCAAAACATTAGTCAAAAAGCAATACAGCAGGTCCAAATATCTGAAGAAAGTGCTAAAAGTACAAATGAACAAAAAGAACAGGTTAAGCAGCACTCAGTCAATCAAACAATAATCATTCAAACGGAAGAGACCTTTCCAAAACAAAAAGAGGTGAATAACACTCACACAGAAGAAGTGATGGCATCAATTACCAAAATCAATCAGGTAAATAAAGAAAATACAAAGCCTTCCCAAAGGAAATCTTCCAAAAATATAAACCAAAAGAATGAGGGAAATAAAACTGTCTATATAACCTCATTGGAACAACGCATCAAGCAACAAGATCAGACCATTGATCTTCTCAAACGAAACATGGAACTGCTACAGAATAAAGATCCAAATGAATATGATAGAAACACAACAGAAGACCCCTACCCATGTAAATGTAAAAACTCAGATACAGGGCAAATGAGAAGAGAAATAGAATCACAGCTAAGACAAGAAATGCAAACTCAAATGCTTGAAATGAGAGTAAAACAGGTGGAACAACAAATGATCCAGTTCATGTGTCTAAACAATGCAATCACATCCCAAATGATGCTACAATCTCAAAAAGGTGGAACACATTTTATTAATGATAACAACCACTATACTAAGAAAGACAACCCACTGGATCAGATACATCAGATGTGGAATTCTCAACAGACAGAAGAGCAAAAACAATTTCAAGAGACAAGCCACCCATCCGGACAAGAACACTACCGGTATATGAACAACTTCCACCATGACCATCATCATATTCCAAAGACATACCACAATTCCAATAGGAAATATCAAGTGGGCAATATAAATGTTGAATCAGAAAAGAACTACAACTCTAGTATACCTGATCAACTAAACAACAAAGATAATAGACCCCATCTCATAAGCCAAAGGAATATTCCAGAATACGAACACCAAATGACCAACAGAGAATGTCACCTGAATGCACACCAAGATCACCAAATCAGACATACTCATGAATATAATCACACAAAAAGAATGGTGCATAGGAAACACTCAAATGATATCCCAAACCAAACAACTGGGAGGGCTGAAGCACATAAAAATGCTCACCTACACAATTATCACCAGCCACATCAGGTGCAAGGACACGCCAACAATCAACTATACCAAGGTGCAAAAATGCAACACATACAACCATATCCGTTGCAAATTCATAGCCAGGAGTCCTTAAACATGGTAAAAAAGAATGTACCATTCCAAGATGAGCAACACCAATACAGTCAACCACAAAACTATGTCCATCAGATTGAAAATAATCCTGTGGGTACCGGTACATGTCAACCAACAAACTTTCACCAAATGGTATCAAATCCAGATAGTCAACTACCAACAAGAAGTATGGAACATCAAAATAGACACAGAGCTAACGCAACATGTGATTCCAGAAGTATACCTTATAGAAAGTTCTTATTACCACCACCATACAGTCAGATTCAGAGTAGTCTCAAACCATCCCACTCTTCTCCAGAGGTAGACAGACAGCAAACTATACCACAACAACAGAAAAGCAATATACCAGAACAAAAGATTACTATAGGAAGCAATGAGAAAAATAGAATGCATCTTCCAAGTTCTTTTTTAGAGATGAGAGGGACTCCAATACCCCCAGACATCAATCAAGAAGAAACACAAATAGGAAGAACCAACAGACAATGCTAGAGATTGTCTCCTTCAATATTGAAGGGATCAAAGGTAACACCCCATATCTCAAAGAATTACAGTCTGATTCAAATATTATATGTCTTCAAGAACATTGGCTACATGGATATGAGTCCAACGTCTTACATAATATAGCACCTGATCATGACTACCATATCTCCTGTTTTGATGATAACAACATTGATATAGAAAATCACAATAGAAGAGGAAAAGGAGGTGTTATAACTCTCTGGCCCAAAAATTTTTCACACAAAATAAAAAAACTTGAAAAAGAGGAAAGAATAGTGGTAATTGAAATATGTGCAGAGACTCATCAAGTATTAATCATCAACAATTATATGCCAACAATGATGACAGGATCTGAACCTCAATATAGAGAACATCTAGATAAAATCTCATCAATAATAGACAAGTATGATAACACTCATAGTATTATTGTAACCGGTGACCTAAATGGTTCATTAATAGCAACCAGAAATAACAACCATGATAAACTTCTGAAAGAGTTCTGCAGGAAACATCATCTGAACCACACATTTGAGAACACCCGAGACTCTACTTTTTACCACCATAATGGTAAATCATGCTCACAAATTGACTATATCCTGGAGAAGAAAGATACAGACTTATTAAGGAGTACAATAATAGAAGACCAGTACCATTCAAATGGATCAGCACATGTTCCAATAAGAGCGAAAACTAATATCTCGATAGCGTCTGATAAGATCAAAGGAAAAAAGTCAAAACAAAAAACCATACTCAAATGGGAAGAAACCAATATAGGGTCTTATCAAGAAGCTATAGAAACACTACAGGAACATGGTAACACCACTGACTCTAAAGTAGACATAGAAGAACAGGCATTTACCATCATCAATATTCTATCCAACGCCAGCAATACAAATGTCAAGAAAAAAATAGTCTCTTTAAAAGGACCAAATTGGAAAGCCTCTGAGAAGGTTAAAGAGCTCATATCAAAAAGTAAGAATGCATTTTATAGCTGGAAACAAAATGGAAGACCCAAAGAGCAGGATAATATAGCATACACAGAAATGAAAAAATGCAAAAGAGAAGTAAGAAAACAAGTCCGCCAGGAAGATCATCTGGATAGCCAAAGATTTTACAATAACATGATGAATAATCCTGACTCAAAAACTTTCCACCGATTAATTAGGAAAAACAGGGCACAATCTGACAACTCAACAACACTAATAATAAAGGATACAAATGGAGATGATATTGTAGAACAAGAAAAGCAAACTGAAATCTTTGCAGAATTCTACGAAACTTTAGCAACTCCAGCTACAGAAGAACATTTCGACTCAGAATATATGGAAGAATGTGAATTTAGATACAATCTAATCAACTCAATTGTACATCAATCTGCCATCAATAGAAATGACATTACCAAATTTACTGAAGAAGAGATAAAAAAAGCCATCAATGAACTGAATACAGGGAAAACAGAGGATGGCTACTCCTTAACAGCAGAGCACTTTAAATATGCCGGTAATACAATATTACCAGATATTGCTAATCTCTTTAACAACATCATGCTGACAGGGACAATACCCGAGATATTTAAAACTGGCATCCTTACTCCTGTTCATAAAAAGAAAAAAGATCCAACCTTAACAACAAACTACAGAGGAATTACAGTCACCTCTGTCTTGGGGAAAATTTTTGAATATGCATTATTAGAAAAAATGCCTGACTTGAATGCTAATCAGACGGAACTCCAATTTGGCTTTACAACAGGTCTCTCACCAATCATGGCAGCTCTTGTTGTTTCTGAAGGCATACTTCATGCAAAACAACAAAACAAAAACCTATTTCTAGCAACCCTTGACAGTCAAAAGGCCTTTGATGTAGTACATCATATGATCCTGCTAGAAAAATTATACTATGAAGTTCCAGCAGATGTTTGGAAAGTAATTCAAAATCTGTACTCAAATATGTCAACGGAAGTAAAATGGAATAATCACTTCAGTAAAAAATTTCCAATAAAACAGGGAGTCAGACAGGGAGGTGTATTATCCACTCATTTTTACAAATCTTATATCAATGAATTACCAAAAGAACTAGAAAAAAGAGCCTTAGGACTATCAATAGGACTAGAATACTGTGGCAGCCCATTATGTGCAGATGATATTGTGCTGATGTCAACAGATGAAACAGAGATTCAAGCAATGCTTGATATAGCATATAAATATTCATGTGAACACAGGTACAATATCCATCCTCAAAAAAGCACTCTGATAAAGACAGAAAGAACGAAGTCAAAATATCAACCAGAAATAATCAGATTAGGAAATGAAGCAATACAAACTGATAACCAAGCAACACATTTAGGAATCATAAGAGCATCTAAAAACGAATCAAGAATAAATATACAAGAACATATAAGTATTGCAAGAAAGACTCTGTATTCTCTAATTCCAGTGGGACTAAATGGTAAACGAGGTCTTAACCCCAAAACATCTTACAAGATCTACCAAGCTTACGTACTTCCAAGACTGCTATACGGACTTGAAATACTGCCTCTGAATTTGACACAAATAGGAGAATTAAGGCAATTCCACATCAAAACTATCAGATGTTTCCAATCCCTTCCAATAAGAACTTCAACAGCTGCTGTATATATGCTTATTGGCGCAATACCAATTGAAGCTGAACTTCACAAGAGGCAACTTAGCCTGCTATATTCTATCCTAGCAAGTGAAAACACCAAACTAAGGAATCTAATGGAAAGACAACTGATTGTTAACTCAGAAAATCCAGATAGTTTCTTTCCAAGGGTCCAAGAAATCTTACAGTACTACAGCTTAACTCCAATTCACGAGCTAAAAGAAAAACTTCCAACAAAATTTCAATGGAAAAAACAAATTAATATAGCTATAGCCGATAAATGGACAAGTAAGCTACAAACCGATATGAAGGAAAAATCCACTTTGAAATTCTGCAATACAACAGATCTCAAAATTCACCAGACTCACCCAGTATGGAACTCTCTACCATCAGTAACATATGAGGTAAAAAAGGCACAAATCAAAGCCAGATTACTGACTGGTACATATCTTTTAGAATGTGACATACAGAAATTCAAAAGGGAACAAGAAAAAGCACACTGTACTCTGTGTCAGCTTGAAACAGAAACATTAGAACACTTCCTACTCAAGTGCCCAGCTCTGCACGAAAAAAGGCAAAACATTTTCCCGGACTTGAAGAAAATCATTATACAGTCTGTTGGAGATAACAAATGGAATGATACTTTCATAGGGAACCAGTCCTTAATAATTCAAATAATTATCGACTGCACAAAAGTAGCCAATGAAATGAACTTTAGTCCAGAGACAACTGTGCAAATTGAAAATATTAGCAGAGATCTATGTTATGGACTTCATACAAACAGAATACTGCTACAAAAGAGGATTAAGACTTTATAAAATGGTAATCACCCAATGGACACAAACTCTAATGGTTGTAAATTTTTTTTATATAAAATTTTATATTTTAAATTTTATTGAACTTAAGCATTAAAAGTTTAAATCATGTAATATAAGGCTTGATAAGGACCACAGATTAAGGACACTTACATATATCAAGACCAAACCTGTGGAAGCTTTTATTATTTTTTATTTTCTTTTTTATCTTTTACAACCATTCGTACCCATTTTTAAGGATATAGCCAATTAAAATAAATCACCTTTAAATTTTATGAGTTACCATATACATGTAAATAATGCAATAATTATTATTTAAACTGATGTAAACATTATCACTGTAAATTCTTGAGCACCAATCGTATTTATTTATTTTAAATCTTTTATCTTATCAACATCCTATTTAAAACTCATTTAACATAGCAAATGTTTTGTTTTTTAGTGTTTTAAATTTTAAAAAAAAGATAAATAATGGCCTGTAAATATATCCCTTCACCTAATACTCTTTTAACATTAAAATATAAGAACTATTTTTTTTTACTACCGTGTGACACGGGTGCTCCGTTGCGGAGGAATTTACGAAGAAAAGAAGTTAGCATCTGAATTATAAATAGGACCTCGAAGGGAATCCGGCATCCCGTAAATATAGTTTGAAAGTCATTTACCTTGTGTTGCACGACTTCTTAATCCAGTGAAACGCTTTAAACATAATAATTAATTAAACAGTTTAGCTTCTGAATGGCATTTACGAATTTGTGACCGTTAAAAATTATTTGATCACTGAATGCTTAGACACAAACATGCTAATTAGTTTGTAATAACAACTCACCAGCTCATTAAACCTTAAATACCCTCGGGGATACTCTGTCATCCTGTTTTTGTTTAATTCAATCATGCAAACAATTAAAAATACTTTTTTGGGTTTTGATTGCTATCGATCGATTTTGAAAGTGATATTTCAATACATATTTATTAACGAGCCTTCAAAAAACGTTCGGAATTCGGTGTTGATAGGGTTCGGTTTTTTCAGGTTATATTAACATTAATTGATAGAGAAATTTTGTGGGACTATGAAAATTGTTTGGTTTAAACTGAACTTCGGGTTTATCAGGGTTCGGTTTACCCAGGTTTCACTGTATTTAAGTTAACGATATGAATTGAGCAAGAGAGGAAAATGTTAACATAATCGGCTATAGAAAAAGAATCTTGATCCATTTAACCAAATAGCAATCACACCACTTGTTTTCATTCCAATACAATAGAGCTGTAATCAAAGCTTTAAAATAATCATCCATATGTATAAATGGATACAATAAGTATTTGTTTAATCGTAAAGCATTTTCATTTGAATTATATATCGGTTAAAGCTAGAAACATCTAGCCTTCAATGTATTTAATTATTATCCCAATATATACATGTGCGTTCAAGTAGTAATAATAAGTGTTATATCCTAGTAACATAACAGTAAAATAGCCTCTTAAAATCTTTTTGTCATTTCCATCGCATTCTTTCAGATTTCAACGAATTTAATTATTTGTATAAGCAACACACTACATTTTAGTATAGAAGCACTTTTCTCCTACGCACATGATGCATTTACGTGGTACATGCCATTTCGACATGAAGTGTACAATTATAACGTTCCTGATTGTTATCATGGTTTCACAAGGTAGGACGTTGTTTTTTTAACTTCTTTTATAGATGAATTATCATTGTTGCGCCATTCATTTGTTCAAAATCTCTTTGAACTGATTAATATCAACAAAATATACCTATATAGATAAAAGAAGATGTGATATGAGTACCAATCAGACAACTCTCCATCCAAATCACAATTTGTAAAAACAAACAATTATAGGTGAACGTATGGCCTTCAACACGGAGCCTTGACTAACACTTATCAACAGGCTATAAAGGGCCCGAAATGAATGACTAGCAATGTGTATTTTTACTTTTACTAATTCATTTAAGGATGTACTTAGGTGATCTTAGGTAAAATCGAATAAATCAAGAACTTATAAGTGATACTATAAGCTGAAAGAGTATTAGCTAAGGATCAAAATAGCTAAAAATATTGATAGGTCATGCAGCTCCTTTTTGAGATATTTGATATAATAGATATGGCGGAAAAAGGCTGACTCAAACTTTTACCTTATATTTGCATTGGTATTATTTGGGTCTCAAATCAAAAGAAAGAAAATCAAGAATGACCTTTAATGAGTTATTAAGTCTTATATTAAAAGATAAACAGGTGTTATGAGGCAAAATATTTTACCTTGTTTCGTATTGAAAACACAAAGGAGTCGAAAAATCTGACACAAATTTCAAATCCTCACCTAAGTACATCCTTAACTTTTCCTTTAACAACTCTCTGCACTTATGGAGTCGATAGGTTTACAACGATAACGCCGATACGGTTAACGTAAATAGAAATATGATTTTTGGTAAAAAAAAAAATGTTTAAAAAAAAGATCATTGACACAACTCCTCGTCGCCAAATTTACCTCGACACTATTAGTTTTGTTTTACTAGTATAGTGGGAGATATTATGGAAATAATTGTGCAAATCGTAATACAAGCACGATATTGGTAAAAAGGTTGACTAAATGATAATTTAAAAAAATCACCGGCTGGCCATTTTTTCAAGATTGCCACAATTCATTTCGCAAATGGGGTCATATCGAATTGGCTACATTTCGTAAATCCCTGAAAGCTGTGTTATAGGTATAATACAATGTAATACACTTTTAAAGATTCTTTTGGTATATTTGAATATATTCACTGCAGCTGTTGAGTTAATAGCTTTTCCACCAGACACTTGATGTGATTACCGTAAATAGACGTATAACTATCGATGCAAACTAAAATAAAAGTTTAAAAAGAATCCTTGACAAAAAACATTTCTCTTACTTTTAAAAGAAAACATGTTGCACTATTTGAGGTTGTAAAATCGGTTAACTTAATACAAAGGGGACCACGACTACTCACAATACTTTTGTTTCACACATTCCACATTTTCTTTTCTTCATAAGATTAAAAAATAGTTTCTGTTTTATGGACAACAAAAAAAGACCCAACAACTAATAACTTGAAGTTAATAACGTTCAATAGGTTTCAAAAACAAACAACAACAATTTAATTTAAATCATATATTTTGATATTGTTCTTTAAAAGGATATTGCACACGATGTTCTGCAATGTATGGACATTGTAAAAGGACATGTTTATCAACAGAAATAGGTCTCACTGGACATGGGTGCTGTCGTCATAAAAAATGCTGTTACGGTAATTATTATTTAATATAAATAAATTTTAAATTATTTGTAAAAACAAATCTAAATGCTCATTTATTCAAAACGAAATTTTGTATGAATTGATAGAATATGAGTTAATTGAATGACGGTTGTTTCTGATGTTATAAGGTTTACATAATATAAATGTATATAAAAATAAACAGTTTTAGGATTGTGAAAGTCTTTAGCGCTTTTCCGAACTCTAAAGGGTTGTTTAACCTATATTTTAAAATACAAGAATATTACAAATATATATATAAATTTAGCAGATAAAAAAAACCAACAGGGACGCAAAGAAAATCAACTATGTTTATTTCAGACTATTTCGCAAACATTTTATGTCGTGCATGTCTTGTAAAATGCCACCTACCTTTTATATATTAACAAAAATGTTACTGAATATTTTTCTTTTTCACAGAACCTATAGCTTCATGTACGCCATCATGCCTCGGTATTTGTGAGACGAATGGATGTGGGTGTACACAATGTCAGTGTGAGTGTCATGCTAATTGTATTACGACCAACAGTACTACTTGTTGTTCAGACTATATATCAGAGTGTACTGATTTTTAAAGCATTTTCAATATGTATTGTTTATTTAAGTAACTGTTACCAAATTAATTGTTTTTTATAAAAGACATTAAAAAATTAAGTAATATCTCCTTTTTTCAAAACTCTAATTCCATATCTATACTTTTATTCTGTTTCGTTATATGCATTTCATTGGAGTTTCAAATAATCTTGTAGTTTAGAGATTGTAAATTTTATGTTGTTTAGTTGATATTTAGTGTAGTGATAGAAAGGTATATAGATAATATTTAGACTTTTATTTTTTTCATGGATCTTTTCGACATGTGTATTTTATCTGAATATAATAGAAGTTATGAGAAAGGAATAACTGACAGTGGGTTAAGAGAAATGGAGGAAAAAAATCAGACAACATCACACAATTGACAAAAGGACAAAGACCAAAACAAATAAGCACACTAAAAACTGTGTAACCCAAACGCCAACTCGAACAAGGCGTTGAATTCTGATGAATTTTACCTGGTTTATTTCTTAGTATTTAAATCTTTTTAAATAAGATAAGTAAATAGTGAGTAGTATCTTGGGAAAAAGGACAAAAAAATGAATTGCGTCAATTCCGAAAATGGAAAATAAAATAAAAAAAAATTAACCATATTTTATGTATATAGTCCTAATATTTCGAAAATAAAATATGTTTGGAACTTCATTTCTTCGAAAAAAGGTTTTCTTACATATTGTAGATGCAATTAAGTATAGCTGCTATGTCATCACTGTCATCCTTCGTTATGGTATGGTCTTTCACTAGTTTATATACAATTATTTTGACTTTAAAGAAGGCAAAATATTTCTAAAATTTTCAGATTGATGATCCTTTTTATGTTTATCGTTTGCCTCAGTTTGCTTTTAGACACAAAAGGGTTCATTTATACATCATGTACGCGTGTTAATATTTGTTTATATTTAGTGAACTAAGTCACAACTGCTCAGATGTTCTGTGCTTATATGAAATATGGTGATGTAAGAGTAGAGAGATATGTGACAGTCAGAGTCACTTACAAAAAACTCAAAAAGAAAGCATGTTTGTAGAAGATTGACATTTGATGAAAAAAAGATAAATATATACTGGAATACATGCATCTCTATATTTGAGAATACAGGAGGGACGTTCAACAACCCCTTCCAACCCCGAACTAAATATATATCAAAATAGTAAAACAAAAGAAAGCATGCATATTTCTTGATCTGATTTAATCATTTGAGATGTTTGATTTCGTTTCAAGATACACAAATAAGGATACAGAAAAAAAACAGGCAAGTCTCTAACCTCGATCATCACTAAGTTGCATCTTTATGTCAAAGTTAATTCTGACGCAATTATTTTAACCAATTGTTTTGACCAATGGTTCTGATTGCACGACACTCAGTTAATAATTAGCTATCTTCTTGTTGGTAACTATGGAAAGACGACATTTTGATTTTGAATGTATTAACATTTGCTATTGTAAATTTTGTATTCGTGTCTTTAATTGTTTGCTTATGTGCTTGGTCTATATGCCAGTGTGCTTGTTTATTAAATATTTGTTTGTTCTATAGTGATTGATAATATAAACAATGTTGACTGCCGTATCCCTTTTTTTATGACATTTGTATATATGAGGTTTGTTTGTTATGTGAACACATCGTTGTCAATATAATTGCATTTCATGCGACTGTTATACAAGTGAGAGGTTTAACTAGCTTTAAAACCATGTTTAATTCATCATTTTGTACATAAGGAAATGTCTATACCAAGCCAGGAATATGACATTTGTTCATTCGTTTGACAATGTTTGATGTTTGAGATTTTGATTTTTGCCATTAGATCTTACCTTTTTGAATTCGCTGCGAAGAACAGTATTTTTGTAATATTACTTTTTCTGTGTAGGTAAGAACCCTACTTCTAGATTGTGTTTATAGGAAACACAAGCCGTTCAATAGCGTTTGATTTCCGTACACAGTTGTTTTTGTACTGATATTCAACACACCAAAAAAAAAAAACTCCATTTAGACCTCTATGCAATATAGGAAATACAAAACGGTAGGCGGATGGCAAGGTAAGTTGAGATCACTTGTTTGATATCGAATTTTATGTAATATAAACATTTGTTTAAAACTAGATGTGTCAAAACGTCACGAATGGCCCCGTCTCAAAAAGTAAAAAAATCTGCAATTTCAATAACACATGTGAACATAAACATGATGGTAGTCTCATATATAAAAAATCAGCTCAAAATCTGAGGGAATTTAGAACAAAAGCCCGTATAACTGGGATTTTTTTTACAATTTTCAAAGTTGTATACCCTTATTTTTGGCAAAAATCAGCGGAGCTTGATCTGTGACTCCTCTTGGTTAACTCACATCCAAAAATCAGCCCAATATCTAAAGGTGTTTAGTTAAATGAATCCATATAACTGTGACTAACAACAATGTATCAAAGCCCAAAGCCCGTAATTTCGGCAAAAATTAATCGAGCGCAACGAAACTTAAACTGGATCTGTAACTCATCATGGTTAACTTACATACAAAAAAACAGCCCAATATCTTAAGGCGTTTAGAAAAAAAATCTTAATAATGGTTTATTTCGGAATGACGGAATGACGGATTGACGAAATGATGGAATGACGGATTGACAAAATGATGGAATGACGGACAAGGATAAAACTATATGGCATCGACAACTTCGTTGCGGGGCCATAAACAGACGTCAGTAGTTAACTGGTGATTTAGTCTTTTCAATCTAATTGACCTGAAGACACAACACAAGGCACCAACAAACATTTGAAAAGAAGTGAGACCGGAAACTTTTAAATGTTAGTCACCTCCTGCTGTGTATTCGTCACTTGCCATGCACATTCCTATTCAGTCAAGATATCGCAATCGGTAATGAGACACAATCGGTACTAACCAAAACGGTAAGAAAGACCAAATAAGTTAAACATCCTTTTCAATACTCTTTCCATAAGACTGTTTTAAAGAACCTCGTTATTTTGAAACAATTTCTTTACATATAATGTTTTGTGTTTTGGAAATCGTCCAGTTGAATTTTAATGTTCACTTTTGAAATCATCTTAATTTAGAATTAGGTCAATGTTTTTTCTCTTAAACTAGAGACTTTGTACTTTGAAAAATCAAAACAGAGAAATATCTAAACAATAACAATACTTCTGTGAAGAACGGAATGATATTGCCTTAAGGGTCATGCAACACATTTCTTTCTCGCCAATAGATATTCAAATACTACACACTACATGGTTTATTTAACAATTATATTGCTGCAATAGACATGCTATGATTTCACTTTTCGCATAATAAAATGTCTAGCCAAGAATGTTTTATAATAAACGAATCAAACAGTCATACTTGATGCAACATATATTTTGTACCAATCAAAGGCTGTGAGTTAGCTCCTAAAAGACAGGCGTTCCTTAACTGTTGGTTATGTCTATTTTGTTGGTTGTCGATTATACTTATGTATTCTTTGCTATAAATAAAGAGTCTTCGCTTGTTTCAGTGGATACTTTGTTCACATTTCAACTTATTTCATTCTTTGATTTATGTCCATTATATTTTTGAAAATTCCGAAAATTCCGGTAAACAGAGGTGGCATTCATACCCGCATTCAGGATAACATATTACCGTACAACTATATTCACAATGTATGTATATCCGTGGTGAATTTATAAATAATAGGCTGTTTCCAGGATTGACAGTCCAAATAGTTGAGCAATATTTTAATACTTTCTCTCTCTCATCTTTGTGTAATACGACTGAGGATAACAATTCGTCATGAATTGGTTCCAAAAAACATTATTATGTTTTATGTTGATGTTCATTCCCCCATAAATTTTAAGATATATTCATCAGTTCCAACTGATCTGCACGTCTAAACGTACTTTTCCGTCTTGAAATAAACGTCCTGTTATTAAAAGTTAGAAATATGATCGGATTTACCATACTGTTGAGTGGTGCGAGTGCTATAAGAATATCAAACCATCCACCGTAACCTAGATCTCCATACAGATTCAAAAGCCCGGCAAGGATAAAAGGCATCCAACAAACGATAAAAGCTGAAATGAAAGAGAAAACATGGTAATGCGCTGATTTAATGTAATATTTAGGTACAATCATACTTCATAAAAAAGTTTAAAAAAAAATACCGACAAGGAACAAACTACAATGTATACGTAATAACAAATCAAATTGACCGTTTTAAATGGAACCTTCGAATACATTCTTACACACATTTTCGTTTTTTACCAGTAGGTACAAACTATAAATGCAGGTATTTAAGTATCAAAAATATCACAATGTATATTAAACAGGATAGGACATCAAAATCCTCAAAAATTGAAGTCATCAAGTTAAATGCATCAAAACAATACAGTATATAGTTTTCATTCAACATCAACATCAACAAACAAATTGTACCATTTGAGAGGGTATGTAAAATTGTAGTTTCTTCCCCTTTATCGCTCTTGTATACTAGTAGACGTGAATGGAATATCAATTATAAATGAAGCATAATAACGTCAGTGAAGATAAGCCACATTAAGGCCATGTTTGCACTTGATCTTATAAGAAGCAGAACCTTTTAAAGTTAGTACTGATTTGAAATGCCTTAGACTGAAAAATATTGAAAGCACGATAGAATTATGCCTTCTAAAATTTGGAATAATGCGTCTCTATTGGTGACGAAAATGTATTTGTTCAGTAAAACCTAATAATAAATTATCATTTTAATGCGAATCGTTTAGAACGACACTTTTTATTGGACGATGGATTGCTAGATTTCTAACCCTACCAGTCCTTAACAAAGGATAGTCACCATGATTGTGGTTTTCGATTCTTTTGATTAAAATTGCTGAACAAAGTTAAAGAAAAAGGTCACATGTTATGCCTCAGAAATGTTTTTTGTGTCAATATTTCTAACATTCAGAAGCGTACGAAAAATAAAGATACGCCTTTTATTTATCGTTGACATCCGGGGTATACATATTCCGTCACATTGTTTAGATGACAAAGATGAAGTAACAGATTAGAGGTATTTTTATTTATGACATTTAAATGTAAAAATATTTACCAAAATCGAATGTATCTTACTTTTTTGCATTTTAATAATTATAACAGTATTTTGTTTTAAGATTGTTTTTAATTCAAAATAAAAGCTTAGTTTATAAAACCAAGCTTAAAAGACATTACAGTTATCTCCTATTGGTTGATATATTATGACTTACATGTTTTAGATCATTACCAAACTCAAATTACGGTGATGTAAATTTTTTCAAGGAAACTAAATTAATATCAGATAAGGGTACCGTGAGTGTATTTATCCCGTTTGAATTATGATTGACAGAATAATGCCATTTTACCAACGACGTAGAAATTGTCAATTATTTAAATACATTTTCAATACATAAGGAGATTGCAGGAGTTATCAGGTTACAGATTATCCTTTTGTTAGCTCAGTTGTTCAGTGCAAATTATGTACACAGACTTATTAATCTATTCTTTTCCTGACATTTTTTGTTATTGTAAATTTGAAAATAATGAAAAACCTTTATAAAAATCCAAAAACTTTAATGTTATCGATACCAGCAGTTCAATGCTAAATATAAATATATGGATTTACAAAATGGTTTATTAAATAAATTCGAAATAAAACCGGCGAAGCATTGAGGTCAATGACATAAGTTAATCATATCCGATGTTCAATCATTTGCGCAGTAATACACAGTGCGATGGAAATGTAGTGTTGAAATACCATTTTCTAATTCAATTTACAGCCAAGTTTGAATGTTTGTCAATAAAGTGTGATAAAGAAAAAAGAAAATACTATCTGAAAACCAATCCTGCGAGTTTATATGTCCTTTTATTGAATGAATTTGATTATAGTAAATTTTATAAGGAACTTTCAATTTCCTTTAATTTTGACACTCTATGATGATGAATGACCCATTTTATTTTAAAAGAAAAAAAATTGTTGACGAAAAATAAAAAGAGGAATGCTGTTATCGTTAATGGCAATCATCTAGCATTGTAAAATACGACACAAGGACAATTCGACAATACAATCTATGAAATAATGAAATTACATTTCTGTGGGGAAGGTTAATAAACAAGTATTTGAAAGACCCTTTTCATTCTTAAATTACGTGAAAAACTGATTGCATGGATATTAAGTTGTATGAAAGACGCCCAGCTTCAACAATAAAACGAAATGAATAACTTCTTTTGAATTTGATATGCAATCTAAAGTTATATCAAAATGATTTGCTAATCAAATGGCATTGATAAAATACTTAAGAATGTCTGTACGACGTCAAACTATCAGAGTTGTTTTCGCTGGTTGTTTTTGAATTGATTTTGCCAGGTTCATGTGACTTTTACCTTTTCTAATTTACATTATAATTCCGTAGTTCTGCTGTATTTATTTTCTTAAGACCTATATATCTACTACCATCTTGAAGTGGTCATGAAAAGACATAACCATTCGTACTATTTTGAGTTTAACCATTCCTACGTTGATATCATGGTTTGGTGTATTCTTTGGGATGGCTGCCAAATTGCATCAATAGTAATTGTGTACAGATACATTTGATATATAGATTGAATATGATATTCTGAATATGTTTTATGATGTCTAAAATTGATGTCGGTTCATATCAGTTTTTTTTTATCATGTGTGGTTTTAGAATGGCATGGTTAAAAGATAAATATATTTGTATTACGGAATAAACTGAATTTCATTTTTTGCATGATTTTTGTTCATTTACCAATGTTTTCTAAATGTGAAGTCGATCATCAAATTGATATGACAGTTAGAAAACAAGTCAACTTACTAAGGTTTCATTTATTTTTGTGGGTACCCATTTTCGTGGATTAAGTAAATCGTGCATTTTCGTGGATATTTGATTTCGTGGTTTTGCATTTGCAATGGTTGTTATTCGTTCGACATTGAAATTCAAAGGTAACCACCCAATCCATTTAAATAATAATAATAATAATAATAATAATAATGAATTCACAGTATTCACTAAACTATAAACTACTGTAACAGGATCGAAATATGAGTGACAATCATGAACCTGTTGTTCAACATGTTCGACGTGAATATCAAGTCGAATACGTTAGAAGTAGAACGATTCACGTACTTTGTTAAGTACAATTGTTTTGTTAGTTATATAGCAAGTTTTTATAAAAGAGGTTAATGATTCATTGGAACTATAATAACAATTATTTGTTAATGAAAGATTTGAAGTATCTTGCACATAGTATATGTCGCTATAATTGATGAACGAACTGAAAAAATTAGAGATACAAATAATATCTCAATCAAATTACATTCTGATGTATGAATACAGCGTTTGTGTATAAGATGTTTTGGCCTTGATAGCCTAAAACACTTTTCTGCTCTTAGGCGAGTTGTTGTCTCTTCGACATATTTCACATTTTAATTCTCATTATTATCAATGTATAACGCACATCCTACTTACTGATGCTGACTACAAATGTCATTATCGTACTTCTCCTATTAGCTTTGGAAAACACACGGCATCGACAATTGTTTGTAGCTTGCCTTATTAAACCTATAAAAACATAACCATTAATTTTATAGCTGTCATAAGAACAAATTATCAAGCTAGACATAGTAATTACTTAAATGCAGACGACGGCATACTTATATTAAATATTTAAAAAAAATCTATTTGGATTGGTTAAGATTGCGGATAAGACGGGAATACTTTGATCTGATACTGTCTCTATATAGTTTTATCAATCAAATAACTGCCTCGTGTAAAGAGAGTGCCACGCTCTTTGCACGTTAAGAACCCCTGCAACAACTCTTTGAGGGGTCCGTAGGTGGCCTGTTGCAAGGCAAAATTTCTTTCCCTATCCAATATACCCTCATTTTCCAGTGGCAGTCCAAATTTCCCCGACCATCATCCTAGATGGCCTCTATAACAACAACCTACCTATTGTATTTATTGTGAACTTGTTCCCGTTCTGAATATGCATGAAATATTTGCCACTGGACGTTTAGCAACCAACAATCAATCAATCAATCAATCAATCAAATAACAAGTAATGAAATAGATCCTTGATTTTCTTATTAGTTTGTTATAGACAAATTAACGGTATACAATAATCATTTATGGTACCAAAATCTACTATTTATAATATGTTTTTCTATAATCCCAACATCGTTTTGCTACGAGTATCAACTTTATCATAATTCGTCTTGATATACATGCAGATAATAGGTGATAACTATTGATGGGGTTTGCTAAGTTTTTATGTTGTGTTGTATATGCTGCTGTTTATATTTTGGTCGTTTTTGTTTTCTTTTTATGTCAATGTCGGTTTGTTTTCGAATCATTAGTATTAATATTCATTTGCTGTCTCCTGACTGTCATTTAAAAACTGTTCATAAAACGTGATGATTTAATTTTTTGTCACGAATCACGATTACTGTATAGGAACAATAGCTCTTACCTATTTCTGACAATCTTTGACCATGTTTTATTTGAAGTTTTTGACAAATGAAGAACATTATCGTACTATAACATAGTATAAGAACTAGTGATGGAATAAATAACAGGAAGGAAGCGTTGAGCAAGAGCGCTATCTGAAAACAAATGATCTTTTTGTAGAATCTGTCTTATTTTACACGACTCAAAATAATCAAAAATACTTCAAAAGACCAGCACTATATCAGTTAAAAGTTCAAGCAACTTAATAATTATTGGTTTCGAAAGGTGTCAATAGCATATGGAACACACAGTCATTTTTACGTTGACCATTCGTTGTTGGTTAGTCATAAAATTAATCGGAGACATAAATGTTTTCTCTAAATTGTCGTTTTTGGACGGACTTAGGTAAAATACAATAGACTAAACCCTTCTAGAACATACACTTCATCCAAATTGAAGCCCAACGAATCTTTTATTTTGTACAATAAAATCAAATATTGATGGCTTTTCTTTCTTTTATTCTTTAGCAATATGATTACGGTCGTTCTTCGACTTATACTTGTATATCACATTGGCTTTTTGTTTTGTTTACCGATATAGCTCTTTGACCTCTGTAAAGTAAATAAGTTGTTCAAATATAGAGTATGCCTATGCTTGAACTCATCGATATAACAGTCTTTACTGCGGCAACAGTTTAATTGTATAAATAAAATACTCTGCATGTTTTTATTTTGTTACATGATGTATATATATAATACTACTCAGCAGTGACGATCAAATCAAAATAGTTATAAAGCCAAACAAGTACAAAGTTTAAGAGATGAGAAAAAATAAATAAAAAAATGAAACTAATCTTCAAACTTACCTCTCGAATGCCTCTGAGATCAGGTGTACATATATTACATTCACAAATAGTAAATATTTTGGTCCAAACAAGAATTGGAATGTTTACTAAAAACGACAATCCCCATGGTATTGTAATCATCCATGTTTTGTATCTTCGTCGCTGACGGAGAATTGCAAGTGGATGTAACACACATAATAATCTGTCCACAGCAATTGTCACTATAAGGTATGTTGAGGCGAACAACGAAACATTACTGAGGTAAAACTTCAACTTACACATGGTAAGTCCTAACATCCAGTTTGAAAAGAAATGATTGATAATCAGAGGAAATATATGAAAAACTGCTACGGCGATATCTACAAAGAAAGATATATTTTAAAATAAGGTCGGTTATGTACTGTAAAACGTAAAATCGTAAAGATACTGAACGCTGAGGAAAAATACAAAACGTAAAGTTCCTTATACATTTTTTCTAAAATAGCAAAATCAAAATCTCAAATCTAAGGATTCTGCTTACAAATAAGCTTTTAATTAAGAAATACAAATGGTGAAGTTTAAATAATCACTTAGTTATTTTACCGAAGCCACCACGAGTAGGTGACCGTTACAGGATATTTTTTTCACAGATGATATCAGATATTTTCCTTATGTCGTAACTACGATTGAGTTTTTGATTGGGTTTGTGTTGCCTGTTATTCAGTTTTCTATGCTGTGTCTTTTGTACTATTGTTTTTCGGTTTGTATTTATTTTTAGCCATGGCGTTGTCAGTTTATTTTTTATCTATGAGTTTGATGCGTTTGAATGTCTATCTGGAATCTTTCTTCTTCTTTTTTCAATCTACATTATAAAATACCTGATAGAACAAGATGGAAAACAAATAACACAAGATTTGACTTCTTTCCTTTCTTTTGTAGTAAAATACACAATGACACATTCAATACTACTGTCACAACAAATTCTGTACAACGAATCCATTTAGCTATTTCCCATTCAATCTGTAAAACAAAATTGATTTCAAAAATGATAATGTATAGGAGTTAAAGAAATTAAATGAATTGCTTTACTTTTTCAGCCACTGTTAAATTGCAAACATCGTTAGTGTGAATAGTTGTTATAGCACACAGTGAATTATAGCAAATTATACCACATCTCCAAACAATTTTACCATATTTACCATGATAAATAAAGGTCGCCATACTCATACTAGTATATTCAAAGCTGATATAGACTATCAAAGCTGCATGTGCATAGCCTAGCGAAACATTTTAGGACCAGATATGCTCACTACATCTACATCAAAGTTGTCATTAGATTAAACTTAAAATTACATTGAAGCTTTGTATACATATCTGGCTTACCAATGTTTATATGCATGTTTGAGCAAACCTGGTGAAAACCATTAGAACGCAAATCATTAAAAATCTGAGTTGATTAATAGTGTTTAGTTTACCATTGTTGGCTACGCATAGTTCATTAGTTGTAAAGATGCTATGCACATACATAGTTTTTTTGAAATTATCATATTTGAACATTCTGATCATAAGAATATTGATTTCTGTTGAGAGTTGTTTTCTGGTATTTATTTTTTTAGCTTGAGACTGTTTGTTGCAATGAAGTCTTGACTGAGCAGTTCATTTCAGACAACATATATATAACGAATTGGCTTTCTACAGGTAGATATTACAATTTAATGTTAAAAAGAAGATGTGGTATGATTGCCAAATACACAACTCTCCACAAGAGACCAAAATGACACAGATATTAACAATTATAGGTCACCGTACGTCCTTCGATAAAGGGCAAAACCCATACCACAAAGTCAGCTTTAAAAGGCCCCGAAGAGATAATGTAAAACAATTCAAACGAGAAAAATAACGGCCTAATGAATGTACAAAAAATGAACGAAAAACAAATATGTAACACATAAACAAACGACAACCACTGAATTGCAAGAACCTGACTTGCAACAGGCACAAACATACATAATGTGGCGGTGTTAAATATGTTAGCGGGATCCCAACCATCCCACTTACCAATAACAATGGTGAAATAGTACAACATAAGAAATAACTAATGGTCTTGATAGTTTAAATGATCTTTATTTTATTCGTTTTCTCATAATTTAAATGTTTTATCAAACACTTCATATAAAAGATAAACATTGAAATTGACAACAGAAAAGGGTATTGCTCAATATAAAAGTCCAATATGTGTTTTGTAGGCTGTTTACTTATAATAGAAAAGCAATGGATATGAGGTATACATCAATGGCACTAAACCAGAACATACACACAAAAAAAAAACACAAATGAAAGGAGCATTTGAAAGTGAGGGCTTCATATCGGAGCAAAATACTCTCAACTCATAACTAATTTGAAGCGCACCCTTACACTCGACTGTGCGAATTTCTTAAGGGGGTATGGGAGTCTAAAATAAAAATGATAGAATTTGTTCATACTTTGCCAAAACGTTGTATCTATTGATACATGTTGAAAAATATAATAAAAATGATAGGTCACCGCGCATTTTCTCAAGCTACAGGACGGGACAAAATGACACATTTTGTATGGATTATACAGGAAAAAACACCATTTTGTGATTAGAAACTAAACAAAATGATAGAATTGTTAAATACTTCAGGAAAAGATAGCTTTCAGACACTGCTTTGAGAATATCAAAAGTAAAGATAGGGTCACCGTACGTTTTTTCCGGCTAAAATACAAAATAGGAAAATTCCATACAGAATCCTTCAGAAAATGCACTTTTTTAGAGTTACCTCCCCTTAAAATGCCAATTTAAAAAAACAAATAAAAACAACCAAAAATAATTAACATTTGCAAAAATATCAATATTTAGAAGTTATATTCTTATAAATTGGTACTTTTAAATGAAAATGTACATTAAACATCTGCATTCCTGCATCAAATTTTGCTAACTTGATGGAAAATCTGGACCTTTGATTCTCTGTTTTTTACAATCCAAGATGGAGGAAGACACCCATACCACCTTAACATAATAAAAGATACATTACTGTCTTTGAAAAATAATTTGGGCGGACTTTATTACATTTTATTCAACAATGAAAAGCCTGTCAGAAAGAAGATACTGTAAATTGGTATTTAAAAAAAAACGTCCCACGCAAAGTTGTAAAAATCAAACGATGTAGACTTTTATTTTGTAACTTATGTATTAAGTGCAAAGTGAAGAGGACTGGTGATCTATTATCTATGATCGTTTTTTAACTTTTTGCCATGGTGTTGTCAGCTTGTCATTGGCTAATGAGTTTTGTATATTTTATCCATATTTCACAGTGTTGCAAAGTCCCTAACTTCAAATACACTAGACATACGCTAATTATCAATATGTTGCAAATAAACGTCATTGAGCTTTCGATGCAGAAAATATTTGATGTGAATAAGCTAATCAAAGTATCAATACAAACTATATATCAAGGTGTACTTACATTACCCCTCTAATGTTTGATTCTAAATATCGAAAGCGATTGACAAACACAGGATTCCCAACAATATTACCGTCTTTTAATATGAGGGCACGGTTCTTAATGCAGAAAGCAAAGGTCACAAATAAACTTACAGGAAAATTTATCATAACACCACGAGTTCCACAGAATGATTTATTATCCGATATATTCATTGATGACATTGCAGCTGTTTTCAACTGTAGCATCTACAAGTAAAAATTTAAAATCGTATAAATGCCTTAACCATTGAAGTTAAAATAAATATTCTATATCTCAAAAGAGAAAGCGGATACGACAAGTAACGGATATCTTATCTTAACTTTATCGCTCACTCAATCTACAAAAAGCAATTTAACGTGAAATTTCAAGATTACCGATTGACAGTTATTAGTTCTTTTGAATGTATTAACAATTTCGTTTGCAAATAATCTATATCCAATTTGGCAGCAGTTCAATCACATATTAGGAATACAAACATGTTTGCATTGAATATGTTACAATCATGTTTTTATTACAGAAAAATTAAAATTATTCTTTTTTTTTATTTCCTCCAAAAATCAAAGTTCAGAAATCATCATAAAAAGAAATTGGAAAAAAAATAGTCATTAAAAATAACTTATGTATCACAAATAGTTAGCTATAGTCACATGAGTAATGATTGGTGTCATTATAAACTGTTGTCAAAGTGATGTATTTACATCGGCACACGATTAACAAGCTATGTTATTATATTACGCAACGGTTTATTTACAAGCTGTGTACCTATTAATGTCAAAGTTTTTACATAGCATCCTGTTTACTTTTATTTTTGTATACTTGTTAAACATGCACTGTATTTCCCGGTGAATTACACAAGCTGTAATGGTATTTTTATAAATGACACATCAATGTCATAAAGGCACGGGTATCCTGGTGTTCAATAGTCATAAATCGATTAAGCGAAAACCAACCAAAATCGAGGTCAACGCACCAACTATAAAAGTAAAAACAAAAGAACAACCTTAACATTAAACTGCAATAAAACAAACGCAAACATACATAGAAATGGATGATATAACAACTGCTATATTCCGTACTTGGCACAGGACATTTTACTTATACAAAAAATTGTTTAACCCTAACCCTTGCCCCATTTACTATTTGTAATCAATAGGACTTTATAAAAAAAAAAAAACATTATCGAAAAAACTACATACATTTTCATTATAGCTACTTTTGTACTTGACTACTAGAAATTTTGAAACCGATTGTAAAACGCATGTCATTCAGACAGTCAAAATACTTTTCAGTTACAATTGGTCTGTTTGTAGTGGGTGTTTTTGTTAGTTACATCATGTTATTACGTTGAATTATCATACCACTGTCTCGGTTAAAAAGGAAGGCATTTCCGCTCCCCAAAACCCCGATCAACTCCGTCACTGTTAATAGGAGTACGTCCGAAATCACCAACGTATTTTCAAGTAGTTGGTGTTGAAAGCTGTCGGTATAAATTGTTCTTCTTGTATTGTTTCAGTATTATCAAGCCATTCGTTTTTGTTATCCATATTCGACATTTTTAATATAGTCCAGGATGTTTATCAGTTTTCTCGGATTTTATTCTTTATGTTATGCCGTACAGTTATATGCAGTTTTCATAATATCTTCCGGTAATTTTGTTATCATTTCTACGAATATTATGTGTTAAACGTTTTTTAAAATGGTTTTACACTAGTTCTTTTTGGGCCCTGAATAGCTTTTTGATTGGTGTGAGCCATGGCTCCATGTTGAAGGCCGTACATTGACCTATAATGGTTTACTTTTATAAATTGTTATTTGGATGGAGAGTTGTCTCATTGGCACTCACATCACATCTTCCTATATTTATTGAATAACGAAAAGTTAACGATGCCAATTTTAACATTTAAGAATATTTACAACAACAAATGTAAGACACATTACATATAGTTTTGTTTAAATATTGAGTACAATGGAGACATTGTCAGTGCATATTTTGTTTCACCTTTTCCTTATTGCTAAACATGGATAAAATAGTTTAAGCTTAACATGGTTAAGTTATATTACACTTATCATAATTTATAGACAAAGGTGAACTATACGTAATATGTAAAACTTATTATGACAGGAGAATGATACATTATGTAACTAACCCATTACTAGAGAACAGTGACAATTCTTTTCTATATTTTCTCATATTCTCAATGTATATCTCATCATAATAGGATTTGTATTTTTGATACAAAATTAAAAAAAGAAGCTCAACTTGAACTGACTGTTGTGTATGACTTAAATAGAAAATAATGAATATCTAAAATTATCGCAATAGAGATGTTATTATGAAAATATATTCTTCAGACCATGTGAAGTTTAAAAAGTACACAATAGCTGTCATGTATTTGTCCTTGATTAATTGTCCATTAATTGACCAATAATATTCCTATGCCATTTACTTACTTTCTACAAGGTTAGTATTTGCGACTAAAAAAATGTGTTAGTCTAGCATTCACCTATACGTGTAGATATTTGCAATCAATTTGTTACCAATTCACACGGTTAACTTGTAATATGATACTTAAAAGTTCGGAGATTGGGAATTTGATGTCTCAGTATTCGCCTTTTAAGAATCTAAAGGCCTATGGGTAATCTCATTGTTCGTAAAACCATAATGAAAATAGCTTACGTTATTGGTTGAATTTCAATTGTTTATCACGTTGTTAACCAATAACAACGTTTTGGTGTACGCTTTTGGAAATATTACCCAGAATACATTAGATCCTAAAACTAGAGGCTCTCAAGAGCCTGTTTCGCTCACCTGATTCTATTTAGGATTTATAAATAATATTAAAAAATATAAAAGATTGTAACAGATACTTATAATAATGTTATAGGCCAAATTTGGTTTAATATTGTTATGTTTGGTTTCATTTCATTCAGTAGTTCTCTTAAAGAAGACAGTTGTATGTATTTCCTATAGGGTACCATGTTCAACTAAGCCCCCGTATGGCGGCCATCTTGTATAATGGATCGGGTACAAAGTAACAACTCTTAGTCAGCACTTCATAAGGAACATTCATGCCATGTTTGATTTCATTCCATTTAGTGCTTTTCTAAAAGAAGACATTTGTATGTATTTCCCATAGGGTACTGTGTTTAACAGAGTCCTCCCGCTGGCGGCTATCTTTGATGATGGATCGGCTACAAAGTAACAACACTTGGTCAGCATCTCATAAGGAACATTCATGCTATGTTTGGTTTTATTCTATTCCGTGGTTCTCTAAAAGAAGACATTTGTATGTATTTCCCATACGGTCCTTTGTTAAACTAAATCCCCCGCTGGCAGTCATCTTGGATGATGGATCGACTACAAAGTAACAACACTTGGTCAGCAACTCATAAGGAACATTCATGCTATGTTTGGTTTCGTTCCATTCAGTGGTTCTCTAGCAGAAGAGAAGAAGTTCAATATGTAAAAAGTTTACGACGACGACGACGGACGACGATGGACGACGGACGCCAAGTGATGAGAAACGCTCACTTGGACCTTCAGGCCAGGTGAGCTAAAAATGTGTATACGTCATCCGATCAGATAGTCAGATGACGAAAAAAAGTACGCATCTGTAATCATATCAACTGTTACTGTTCAATATACTGATACATTTATTGTCAGTTACATCACATCAATGTGGTAAATTTATATAGAATGTACACGCATCATAGCAATGATAGGAAATCATATAATTGTAATATGTTAGCAAATTATGCCAAAACGACAATGCAACCTTAACAGCGTACATATTACAAATTAATGCGAAGTGGAAGCAATTTCACTTTCCGATTTTTAAACTTTCAAATAAATCAATCATCATGATTAAAGATAATAGATTATGATTTTTACTTACCTAAATGCATTTGCTTCTAGATAAACAATAACTTGTAAAACCTGTGTAACTTCCTTCTGCTGAAATAAACATTAACATAGGTATCATTTGATTCACCTAACGAGACATGTCGTTTTTTTACGATTGTTATAATTTATCAAAAACAACAACCGATAAGCAACATGTTGTCTTATATAATTAATCATAATATGAATATGGGTTTGTACAATACTTATATACAAAAGGTAACACCAGGATACATATAAACAAAACAAATGTTTTAATTAATACAGAATTAAACCAGTGTGAAAAAGTCTCTTCCAACAACTGGCTTTGTAGACAATTTCAAAGCTGAATTATAACTAAAAGATGCAGAATGTATTAATCCATCCTCCGAATTGCCTTTGTTAAATGTAACGTTGTCACTTTCAAGCGAATAACGTCATAATTAATACATTACCTGCTTTGTTTGACTGTGCATTTATTTTCTTCATCTTTTATATAACAAAACAAGCTGTTTTAATCAACAAATCTAATCAATACCCAACTGGAATTAATCTGTCTTCAAAATATTTGTAAAGCCAATCTACAGATTAACCGAAAGACAAAGAGAAAAAAAAAACCAACAAGTTTAAAATGTTGTACGGCAGCTATCCAGTCTCGTCTACAAGATACTCATAGATGACGGTTTGAACAAAAAGTAATACAGTACGAATTTGGAGAGCATAGACTACGGGGAAAAAAAAAACTCGCGTCAGACTTATTCAGAAATCAACTTGATATCTACTTTTGGACAATGTGTATAATAATCAATGCAACTTAAAAAAAATGTATTTTCATCTTGCATAAATCGAGGGATTTTAACAGAGTGATTTATATAGAATTAAAATGCATCATTTGACAATTGAAATGATTGAAGACAGAATTAATCAAAAATATGTATAATCTCTCCAGACGACACTGTAATACTCTCTTATACTGACATATTCCTTGTCTCAAGAGTAATTACTCATGAGTGCGTGTTGAGACAGTATTAATGCACTTTCAAAATAGTTACCAAGCGCGTCAAGTTGTGGAAGTCATTATATACGTAAAATATTGAGATGCTTTTGATGGGAACATATGTTACAAATCGATTAAAGAGGCATGTGATTTAATTTATTGGACTCAAAAAAATCAAATTAATACAAGATATACTACCGAACTATAATTGTTGTAGTTTGACAGTAGATCAGTAAATAAGTAAAATTGACCAGAGACAATAATACACGCCATTCTATACATATTTAAAAAAAAAATACATAGTTCTTTGGTTGTGTAAAAAGTCATTTCATGGATTTTTTTTCTTAATCTTTTATAGTTTCTCCAATGTATGTAACTTGTTAAAATGCATTACATAGTTAGCAAGTGCAAATAGAAAGATATCTATTGGACATTGTCTAACCGGGCATTCTTGGGGTTGAATTTTATGCTGCATGTTCAATGGTGTAAGGGAGGTGTTAAATAACAAAGCTATATTTAAACTCATATGCGTTGTCAAACCGCGAAACTTGACGAAAACACTCAGTCACAAAATCAACAGCAAAACTAAGGACTTAGACAAACCCTAGCTTAAAAATAATAAAAGTTAATGGTTCCTAGCTTTCTTTGTTAAATATTAAACATGCATGTGCAGTGTATTTAGTACAACTATTGCCAAACCTGTTTTAAGAGAGAAAGACAAAAAGTGGTCTTTAAGACAGTTGGGCTGTTAGAACAGATTAAATTTATAAGCTATGTTCTACAGAGGGATCAAAAATGCGTGTTTTTAACACAGGTGTTTGCTCAGTGCAGGTGGTCTTTTAAGCCATTTTGACTGTATGTAGAGACAACCCAATAATTCAATCAAATAACTCATTGTTAGAGAAAGTAAAATATTTTTTAAATGAATACAATTAAAACAGCCCTAATATAACCAAAACGGCATATGTCATACTGGTGACGACGTTCTAATCATATAAATCGCGTGGTCTGTATTGCTTTTTAGCCCGGTTAAATATTGAAAAAGGCCGTATCAGCCCAAGGGCTCATACAGCCTTCTCACTTCCGTTGTCGGAATTTTATCAGTTACGTTTCGAAAAGTACAAATATTACAACAATGTCATCTGTTAAATAACAACAACAAGCTATGTCATAAGAGGTGCAAACGTTGTCATTTACAAGAGTGGAAGCGAAAGCAATAATGAACAATCAACCGTTAACAACTTTAATATGCCAACATTTGACATGAGAAAAATCAATGGTATATTGTACAGGGCAAACATATGGTATGGCACATTCAATTTTCATTTTAATGCTAACAAACCGCAGCAAAAATTTGAAATGACATTTGTTTAAAACTAAAATTGTTAATCAAATTGTTAATGTTACACAAACATTTTACTTTGACTTTTCTCAATGTTATTCAAATAGTTTGATTAAAATATTTACCGCAATTTGACAGTTCATACACATTTGTGTTTTGAAATATTGGCAACTCATCATATATCAATGATATCATACATGTACATGTTACTCCAGATTCAAAGCAAGTCATTATTAAAATCATTGACCCTGTAAACATGTATTGTGCATGTAATGCATGATTCATTGCCAGTCCGAAATTGAATTATTTGCCCTATATTCACATCATTGCCAGTCCGTATTTGGACATATTGGCCCTATATTCACATTTGATGTATGTAATACAGCA
Source organism: Mytilus edulis (assembly GCF_963676685.1). Lineage (NCBI taxonomy): Eukaryota > Metazoa > Mollusca > Bivalvia > Mytilida > Mytilidae > Mytilus > Mytilus edulis. The sequence continues at coordinate 49,731,230 of NC_092357.1, read as the reverse complement.
TTCAGAACAAGTATGAATTGAAAAAGTTGGATTATTTAATAAAAGTGTTATTAACTGGCTGTTTCTGTATTGGCACTGGTATAGATTCTCCGTCAGTTGTTTTGACCCTCGACCCTACGGGTCTCGAGGCCAATACAGCAAACCTTGTATCTATGCCAGTGCCAATACAGAAACAGCCAGTAAAAACACCATAATATCAACAGATAATAATGGGTGAAAACATATAGTTAAAGTTACACGATCAACCTTATTATGTTAGATTGAATTTCAGTTGGAATTATATGGTTTGACATACGCGTGAAACTAACGTGCCGCTCTGTCTAATTGGTAATTCCTTTAAAAAGAGCATTTGAACTTCTATTTAATTCAAATCAATCCAGTTGTCAATGATATATATACCAGCAACAGTAATATATATGAAAAATATTAGATCCTTTTAGATTGAGTTAACATCAAATAACAGAAAGTTTTGACATTGACATAATAATAACGACATTAATAGTATACCATTTATAGAAGGGTGATGCTAATTAGATTGACAGGAAAATTATATTCTAACGTGTCACTTAGATATATTAGATAGTGCTTCGTATCCTTGCTAATATTGATACCAACAAGTCAATATTTATGAAAAATAAATGATTTGGTATTATTGGCCTTGACACAAAAACCCAATAAAATTCAAATGAAGTTAATTTAACAGTTAAGCACAACGGTACAGCCAATTAGAAAGCCACATATCGTAAAGCCAACTAAATTTTTTTTGGAAAAGTAAATTTTATAACAATTTATTAAAGAAAAATATCTGTTGAATAAAATTGAGAATGGAAATGGGGAATGTGTCAAAGAGACAACAACCCGACCAAATAAAAAACAACAGCAGAGGGTCACCAACAGGTCTTCAATGTAGCGAGAAATTCCCGCACCTAGAGGCGTCCTTCAGCTGGCCCCTAAACAAATATATACTAGTCCAGTGATAATGAACGCCATACTAATTTCCAAATTGTACACAAGAAACTAAAATTAAAATATACAAGACTAGCAAAAGCCAGAGGCTCCTGACTTCGGACAGGCGCAAAAATGCGGCGGGGTTAAACATGTTTGTGAGATCTCAACCCTCCCCCTATACTTCTAACCAATGTAGAAAAGTAAACGCATAACAATACGCACATTAAAATGCAGTTCAAGAGAAGTCCGAGTCTGATGTCAGAAGATGTAACCAAAGAAAATAAACAAAATGACAATAATACATAAATAACAACAGACTACTAGCAGTTAACTGACATGCCAGCTCCAGACTTCAATTAAACTGACTGAAAGATTATGATTTCATCATATGAACATCAGGCACAATCCTTCCCGTTAGGGGTTTAGTATCATACCAATCAATTATTCTTCAAAATAAACGATCTTCAAAGTTCACCTGTATGATTAGTTGTATTATTACCTTATAAGCCATATAACTTGCTTCGCGCCCTTACTAGACTTTACTGACCCTTTATTGATCCGTAGAGGGTCACTAGAGAATAGTATAACGACTTATTTGCACAGCACTTTCCCGACCAACTATTCAAATCACCAAAAAAATATTATGTCCAAATTTACAGTAGATGTGTGACGTCATGATACGCTTTGCAATCTTACTCAAACCCACATATTCACAACGATCACCACGATGCATCGTCAAACAGATCGCAACATTAACATTTGCCCAAGTTTCGGGATAGGAGTAATTAACAGCCAAAGAACTTACTATATACGATACATTTTACACTTTTTCGATTACATGTGTGACTTCAAGTAAAGACGTGTTGCAAGTATTCAGGTAAATTGAAGGGGAACATACTATTAATGGATCATTCTTTTGCAATTTAAAAACCTGCTAATCATTTCATTTGAAAAATAAATGTATATATGCGTATACAGAGAACAGATACATATTTTATTACAAACAAAAAGGAAACAGTTAATAAATCAATTAAATGAAAATAAAACCACTTTAGTTTGCCTAGAGTAGTTGTTGTAATGGAAAACATTACTGCACTCTTCACTCTGGCTTCTGAAGCATTATAAATGAAACTTATATCAAAACACAGTGTTGATAATAAAGTATACATACAAAACAAATGAGCTGATTAATAAACATGTTATTCAATTTCTTAAATTATTCTGAAAAGAAAATATTCGATAACTAACGATCAACAATAGTAAAATCACAAAATACTGGACTACGGTAAATATTCAAAAAGGAAAATCCCTTATCAAATGGCAAAATAAAAAACTCAAAAATATCAAACGAATGGATAACAACTGTCATATTAACAATGGTAACAACTCAACTTCAGAATGCAATATATCCGTTAGATGCGTATAAGGACAGTTAGCCCAAAATTGAAAAAAAATTTCATGTCCACGATTTTGAAAAAAACAAATACATTATATGACTTTACTAAAACATGGACGTTAGGATACATAATAATATCTTAAAATGCATAAGATGAAAAGGAATATGATTTGACAAAAAAGCTTTTTCATGTAACAATGATATCATTTTGTCATGTTTTATTATGTATATGAAATCTTCATCAGTGAAAAAGGGGGGGGGGAGCTACATACACGTTCAGTGTGCACGGAATTTTGTCCCCAGTCGATTTCAATTGTTAACGTAAAACATGTATTTACACGTCAGTTCAATTTATTTAATCAGTTTTTATGGTTGTCTGAATTGGAGAAAACTGAAATCTACTGTTACGAACAAAAACAAACAAAAGGGAAGACAAATATTTTGACACATGCTGAACCATTAACACAGTAATATACCAAACAATCACATACTTTTGAAAGAAGGAATAAAGTTTTAATGAAAATATTAATTTAATCTATTCCTGAGGTAAACATGGTAGAAAAGCCTTTGAAATTTAACAAATCAAAAGTTTTGTCAACTGTTGATTTATCAGTATGATCATATCAATGATATTTCATGTCAGCACAGAAGTGCTGACTACTTGGTTGGTGAACCCACGGGGATTAAAAGTCCACCAGCAGTGAAATCGACCCAGTGACCCAGTGGTTGATACATGTAAGGGACTTTCCGTCTTCAATTTCAGGTATTGTTTGGTATTTTCGTTATATTACTTTTATTATGAATATTGAATTAATTACATTCATGAAACCCTTTATAAATATATGAAAGAGAAGTAGTTAATAATCAAGCTGATTGCTGTAACTCGTGCAAACAAGTGAGTTAATCAAACGGTTAGTTATTTGAGCATTTTCACTAGGTAACACACTCTAGCTTATCATAAGAAATGAACGGCAATGGTTATCATGGATTGACTTAGATTTCTTAAAACATAAGAACAAAAAATGAAAAGAAAAAAAAAATTGTAGACAGCGAATTCATTCTCATCAAACAGCCATCGTGTGATTCCTTTTAAGTCATTGAGGTCATATAATATACTGGAAATTCAGAAATTATCACGTGCATTTATGATTACGATTTCGTCATTTAAACTAGTGCTATTAGAAATTTTGCGATAAGAAATTTGTTTTCTGTTTAACTCATATAAAAGATTTCAAAATGCGAATTTAAATTGTAACCCAGTCGCATTTTTGCAATAATAACAAAATTATCGCAATAACTTCTTAATTTATAGTATATCTCTTGGACAGTTGAGTTTATGGTTAATTGCATTTTGTCAAACATAATATCCTATGAGAATTTTACAACATTTGAAGATATTGGAAAATAGTTGTGTTTTCGTTAAAAGATACTAAGTTGAATCACAGATCATTATGCTGTTAAATGAATTATCAGATTTCAGATTTACAAATAAATACTGCATCATATCTGCAATCTTATCATTGTATTACTGACAGATCACTTGTGTAAAGCCAAATCGTGTGCATGTGCTTAATATTTCTATACATTAAAATGAAAAATGATCTGCAACCAGTATCCTGTTTGTGGAAGTCAACATCTGTGACAAATGACGTAATATAGTTCATTTGATCGAATATCTAAAGATGAAATATGCGTATATTTGACTCCATGTCCTCGAGGGGAAAACTTATTACTTGATTGGGATATTTCTAATTTATTTGATATAGCAAATTCAGTAATACTTGTGTTAAAACTGGTAAATAGGTAAATTCATTTCTTAAATTTGCGTACACATATCTCATACGCTTAGACTCGGTAATTCGGTTTTCACACATATATATCTAGATTTCGCACCTTTTCTCTTGTCGAGAAATTTACTGATCAGATCGACACGTATATTTTGCATTCATGATATGTTACTACATACAGTTATCTCTTTTTCTGATTGAACACTTTTATACTGATTTTACATGATCAGAGTTGTCACAATTAATTCATATCAAACTGATCAGTACAACTTCTCATCCCACAATGCTTTTTGTTTTATTTACGTAATATTAAGACAATCTTTATGTTCGTATGATTATAGCAAAGAAGAACATACATGTAACACGTGTAACCATAGAAATACGTCCATGTAATGTTGTCTTATTGCTTAAGCTTGAATTTGTGAGTAATAATATCTCACTTCATATATTTTTTGTAAGTATACTAAATTGTATTGAAATATTTTTAATTTTAGTTGTATGTTTTGTGAAACAAGGGTCTTGAATATTCACGAAAGTCTATCCTTGGAAGTACAGTCTCTAGCTTTGTAACGGTCACTAAACACGTAAAGGTGTTTTACTAACATTTTGACCAAAAAGAAAAAAAGTAGCTCAAATGAAAGAAATTTCATAAAAGAAAATATCATAGTGCGTCAACAGACAACATTGCGTAACATGATCGTGTCCTTCAACGTAACACCAACATCAGTGGTATGTTAAATTGAATTCCTGTGTCAAGTTTGATTATATGGGTTACCATACGTCTTAAATTAAAGTGCGTGATATATCAAATTGTTCTACCTTCAAAAGGAACATTTGAACTTTTGTTAAATTCAAAGCATTTCGGTATACTGGCAACACTTATAAATACATGAACCCTTTAAGATCCTTTTAAATGAGTTAATATCAAGTGACAGTTTTGACGTAAATAGAAAACATAAAAACAATAGTTGTATTCAGTATATAGAAAGCCCATGTAAACAAGAATGACGTATATTATTATTCACTTAGAAACTGCTCGTTGTCATTGCTTGAGTTAATATCCACAATTCAAAGATACAATACTGTTTTTCAACAAAACAAATACTCCGTCGAAAGGGGACGATAAATGGCTGACCCGTGTTAAGAGAGAGCCATATCTCTTGCACGTTAAAGACACCCTAAAGATTTCGAAAAAGAGCAGGCTAATGCCGTTACAAAGCAGCACTCGCACCCGCAAAGTGGAAATGGATTAATATAAGTTGCAAAACGTATTTCCCAATCCACTATTAATAAATATGTTTAAACTAAAATTAAACTTACAAAACAAATGATCTGTAACGTCGCTGATGAGTCTTGTGTAGACGAAACGCGGGTCTGACGTACTAAATTATAATCCTGGTAATTTTGATAACTATTGTTACGTTTTAGCTTGAGCTAAAGTACCAAACTATATGAATAACTAAATACTTCACTTGTCCTGTTGCATGTGTATATTTAAGTAAAATCTTAATGGAGGTTTGCGGGTTAACTTAGCCTGAACTAAGATAGATAATGGAAAGAGTTGTTTGCTTTTTTTTAAAAACAAAAAATGACGAACAATTCTTCAAACTCATTTTTGTTTTAAATCTAGAGCGTTGACACAAAATCAGATATCAATATTGAAGTAATCTAAAAAAAAAAAAAACGTTTGTTAAGAATAATTAGATCGTTCATTTGATAAATGTAAATATACAATTCATTCTGTCAGACATTATGACCAACCACAAATGTTTTCCCTTATGTTTTCTTTAATCATTGTGTTTCTAAAATTTATAAAAAAATCAAATGCTAATTTGCGGAATAGTCGCATTACAGTCAGTCTATATCAATTCTTGAAATGAACGCTGACGAACTACAATGTTGTAGAAACGATACGTATCAGAATATTAATGTTTCATTTGATCAGAAAGAATCAAAATATACAGAGCAAAACAAGGGCATCTCAGTCCTGAACAGAAAATGCTGCAACAACCACCTAGAGTCACATCTGAGAAAGATCAAATATATGTCGGAATGTTCCAAGAAATTCCATTGGAAGTCCAAAATAGTGGATATTCAGATCAAGCTACATGAAAAAATTTATCATTCAATTTAAGGATGTTTGCTCCTCTAGTTTTTGAATTTTTGACAGATTTTCGGAATCCTCTGGTTTTATCCATGTATTCCATTAAAATATTTTGCCAACTGACCCCTACTCTTCTTTTCATACTTTTATTAGATCAAGTTTAAAAAGCCGTATTTCAAAATCTTATAAAATTCTTGTTTTATTTTCATAGTTTTTGAAACAAAAAAGGTGCCAATGATAAATGTATGAAAAATCTAGAGAGAATTATTTCCCGCCAAATTTTCAAAGTCTTATATCTCCAAAACAAGCACTTGAACCCTCCATTGTTTTCTGCTTTTTTGTTTGTTTATTAATATACTATCAATTCATAGCAGTCTTTTAAAAAGCTTGTTATTTTTTAACAGAGTTGCGAACATCCTTAAACAGTTAATCATTACTTTATATTTTATAATGAAACTAGTAAGACGTTCTTTGACACCAATTATACATGTTATAATTACATCAACTTTATATACCGTTGTTTCTTTAATTTAGATTGATTGTCCAAATTTTCATATTGATCAAAACTAGATTTTGTTTGACCTAAAGTAGTCAATAAAATGGAATTCAATGATTCTGGCATACAGGCGAGAGGTTAATATAGCAATCAAACCGGTTTTTATCCACTAATTTCTACTACATTAGGATATATGTGAATTAGGTCAGGGATATGACATTTGTTTACCATTTGTTTGACGTATTTGAGCTTTTGATTAAAACCAGTTGATAAGGAAATTTCCGATTTGAATGTTCTATGGAATTTGGTATTTTGTTTTGTGACTTTATACATTTTTGGTGATCTTTATGTTAATTTGATTCCCTGAAACTGAAAAAAGTGTTTAGAACCATATAAAGACAGCAATGTACTAAACAGACAACTGTCAAAAGAAATCTTGACTCGGTAAGTGGTCACAAATCACAAAAGAAAAGACTCCTGAATAAACAATAACCAAATTTCCGGCACAAGATGGTCATTACGATTAGCAGTGTCTTTTCAGTGAGCTACGACCAACATATACACAATGTATGATAATAATACACTGAAAAACGAAGAGCTGATCAAAACACGAAAATAAATGTGTAGCAAAAGTCGGGCAAGGAATCATAAAGATGCATGAATAAAAAATAAAATCACAAAAATACTGAACTTAGAGGAAACTCAATTCGGAAAGTCCATAACCACATGGCAAAATCAAATAACAAAACGCATCAAAAACGAAAGGACAAGAACTGTCATATTCCTGACTTGGTACAGGCATTTTCAAATGTAGAAAATGGCGGACTTTAAGATACACTTCAGATTCATTAGTTTTGAAAATTAAAAGTTTGTAACAACAAATTTTCATAACACAAAATCGGTATTTGCCTTAAAGAGTTGAAATGAAAAAATAACATAATAACTAACCTGTTTGTACACACTAGCTCCCTTCTGTGTGATTCCTTTCAGAATAAAATCTATGATATAGTTGAGCATTTTTAAATATGCAACTGGCATATGTAATAGTTTCATTTTTCAATCAACTGACGTAAAAGGTGATGGATTGTATCATCATGTTTATATTCTACTTAGATTTAATTTTTATTTGAATTCAATTTCACTTTAATAAAGAGTTGTGCTGTATTCAAATCAAAAGTATAAATACGATATGGCGTTATAAATTGGCTACATAAAAGGGATTGCTGTACAGTAATTGAAAGCATTTACACAACTGGTGTCATTGACTTTATGAGGCCTGAATGCTTAAAATAAGCAGCTAATAGAAAAATATGTTACATGATTATTAAAGTGCTAGCGCTTTGTTCAGCGACATATTGAGACCTAAAATAACAACTGATTTCTCAAGAAATAAAGAGTTACGGAATTCGTGCTAATTTTGGTATTGAAAAAGATTAAAATTTAATATCTGTGTTAATAAATCGACACTTTTAGCAAAATTAACCTTAATTTAATCGTTGTAACCAAATTATAAATCCAAAAATGAAAATAAGAAAATTTTGTTTTAATTGTCAATCATACAAAAATTGACAAATTGACCAAAGAACAAGGATGGATTTAACAAATGCAGGTAATCATTCGTCGTTCGACAACATATAAAACGTTTGTTCTACGCTAAAAAGCTACGAAAGGTTCTGTTAACGAACTTGTTAATTATTTATATTTCCAAATTATTTTACATTCCATCATTACACATAAAATGGTGAATATAGCGGTTGGGAATGAGGACGGAGAAAAATATCAAATCATTAATTTAAAATGAAGACCTTGTCAATGCCAAAAAAATGAAATGTTAGGTGTGAACGATTCCGAAAAAGGTTATTCAAGTAAATTGCCTGTAACGCACTACATTTCTTAAAATTTATTTCGTTCAAGTGATAACCTTCATTAAAAAAACTCCCACTGGTCGAGTATTAATACAAACTTACGTTCAAAATCGAAGTCATTAAACGTTATTTAAAATAAACTGCATAAAAAACGGAAGTTTGCACTTTGGTTTTAAACAACGTAACATGAGTTTATTCTCAATTATGGCCAGAAGAAATGACGATGCACTTGTCAACATCCTCTCATTAACAAAAAAAAATCATTACCATGGATTAAAAAAGCTACAAAATATAAATCTTGAACGCCAAACGCCTTTTTACTTCTGTATATTCTACTTATATTGTTTAAGGCAAAACTCAATTAGTTAATTAATTGGAATAACATATATGTTCATATGCTTATTAATACCAAAAACAAAAGAAACAACAAACGGAAAAAAATACCACTAAACAAAAAAAAACAAAAAAAAAACGCCACGACCACTGATTGTAACAAGTCATTTAACTAACTGGAATGCCATGGTTTGGTGAATTATTTATAAGGTAAATTCACAAAAATACTAAATTCCGATGAAAATTCAAAACAAAAAGTATCTATTCAAATTGCAAAATCAAAAGCTCAAAAACATTAAACAAATGTCATATTCCTGACTTGGTACAGAAACATTCTTATGTAGAAAACCGTGTATTGAACCTCGTCTCATTGGCACTAATACCACATCTTCCTATATCTATATTATAGGCGAAAATGTCAAAAATACAGCAGTCTATTATGTGTAACAAGCCCAATCATAAAATAAAAAAGGAAACCCTCCCCCAAAAAACCAACAAATATGTAAAAAAGAAGCACAGAAAGGCATGAATATTTTAAACGCATTTTGTGCGTTTGAACAGCTTCTATCATGTCTATGGGTTTAACTTAATCAATAACACTCACCCCCCTCCCCGACACCCCCCGGGAATTCGGTAGCTTATGATGTGTTAATACCTGTGAACGTATGGAAATATTCAATTAATTAAGCACCTAAAACCTAAAACCTAAGTCGACCAGAAAACTGCATTTGTACGTTAGATTTATCAACAATAAAAAAAGAATGTTATAAATCCATTAAGTACTATATTCCTCAACTTCAAATAAAATTACATAAAATGCATTTTGACAGCATCCGCCTTTTTATTGCAACAAAAATTTAGGTTTTCCCTGTCGTATAACACAGCTGTTGTAGTTATAGATAGCGGAATTCAAGGGCGGTTCCGACAATCTCATTCGTGTTTACTGCCAAGATAAATACTATGAGATACAATAATTGAAATAGATCTTCAGACAATCGAAAAAACTAACAAATAAAGACATTGAAAGAACCGCAGTATATGTTTGTGTGTTTTATAGCGATATACCTTGTACCGTATGCATGCATCAATCAATAATTATTAAGATTTCTATTCAGATAAGGCTTATGTATCCATTGGTTCTTTATAACACCCTGGGGTGTTATAGTAGCAGTAAAATACAATGATAAGCTTTACTTAGAACAAAAATATAGCCCCATACCCCATAAACTTAATATTTACTTGACGTAAATCTAAATCGTTGTTTCTTTAAGCAAGTATTTCAGTATCAGTTATAAATTTTCACATAGACATTTAAAGTTTCTTCCAAACACGAACTGAAACATACCATATCGCATTATTTATAAAGAGTTATCAGTTACATTGGACTTTAATCTGTCACGTTGGGAACTATAATACAACGTTATTTTTTATATTAAACACCGGCCTGAACACGGATAAGAATATTCTTTTACGATATTGTCATTTTCTATGAAAATTGAGATGTACCGGTAAAACAATGCTTCAAGTGATAAGATCGGAGGTATGTGCCCACGATATATTACACGATTGGTTTGCTGTCCCATATGTATTTTATCATAACAATGAATTAACAATATATATACTTCAAGTATATTACTAAAGAACGTATTTTTTCCATAACTTTCAATCCACAAATTAATTTTACAAATTGAGAATGACAAGTGGCCCGATTGTCAAACTAGTAGATCTTCTAAAAGTATGCGCATTAAGATAAACAAAATGCATATTTATGGAATGAACTCCAAACATAGAGAATGGAGACTGTTTCCAACTGGCAAATAAAATATTTTACAAATCTTATAACAAATAAAAACAAAACAAGACGTTAGGATTAAAGACAAATCGGCAATATTATAGTCCAAATAAAGATGACGTCTTGAAAGGCTAATTTTATTTATATATTTTTTTGCTTTGACGCCTACTGCGACGTCATAACGCTAAAGGCATGTTATTACTTGGATTTGGTTTGATAGGGCAATATTGTATCCAATAATTTCCAAAGAAATGATAAAAGTTTCAATTCCATATGAAGCAGACGACAATCTACTGCTTTGTTTTAAACGTTTAGCTGTTTCACTTAAGGAGAGAATGACATAGATTTTTGCACCAACCTCGGTAAAATTGGAAAGACACAGATTTCAGGGTAGTTAGTTTTAGTTGGTCATCACATTCAGGTCCGTCAAATTTTAGATATGCATTTCAAACAGATGTATGTTCTTCCTTCACTTACCAGCTTTATGTGATCAACAAAATAATGTCACATAACGCATATCCATATAAGTATAAATAATGACTAAAATTCTCAAATTCATGTAAAAAGAGGAAATTACATAAACAATGATAAATAATACATCCTTAAATAGGACTTGTAAACATTTTTCAATAAAAATTTGACATTACAGCATTATCAAAAACTCTAACTGTTAAATTCATTTGATTTATATGAATATAATATAAAGGAGTATTCGAATAAATTTGATTGCGATGATGAATCTTGTTCATTTTTAATTCTTAAAAAAACCCCGATAAGCGATTTAATCAAATAATTGCCTTTGGGCACGAGAGAGTATGCATTACAGAGACATGCTTTTTTTCATTTATCAATACAACATAGCACACAGAAAATTGATGAAAATTATATTGGCGGGGAAGTACCTCTAACATGGTTTGGGTTATTGTTTAATACTAACAGTTTTCTCCAGTAGCTTTTAAGAAGATTCTAATAGTCAAAGTTCTACTTAGTTGGTATCACGTACTAAATTCGCGTAGTTATTTTCATATTTATCGTAACAGTTCACTAGCACACTGTGTTACTAATATAATTGGAGCTTAATAACAGTTAGGTAGACTTTGGACGACAAGGAATAGTCAATTCTCTTGGATGGATCAAGCATTATTTTCGTGATGGTACTATCGAAAATGACAGACAAGTACAGTGATGATCACACCTGTGTGAATACTTACATGCAGTATACAAATTATCGTATTGCACAAACCTTCATGTTCATCTAAAGATATGTATTTTACAGCATCAATACAAGTTGGAATGGATTCTTTTAATTTCGGTTTTGTTAGTGTCTATTTGACTTGACCTTTTCAATTAATGTCTATTCATGAGAATCATACATGATAATGGTAATTATTTTCACTTATTTGATAGCAATTACATTGATACACAGTTAAGATAAATAAAAGACAAGACATGTTTGTTTTGACAATATGCGTTTATTTTACATAGTTTGCAAAAAAAAAGTTTTGTATCATATCACGATTCGTGTCGTATTCCATAAGTCATATTGACATCAAGGATCTTAATGTAGGATATAGATTTTTGCTGGCATCTATTAATGCAATATAAAACTAAGATAAGATTTGTAGTGTCGGATTTGTTGTCATTAACGTCATCTTGATATGTATAATTAATGAAGAGGGATCGACAGCATACACTCTTATCTTTTTATACGATAAAACTGAAACAGGGTCTTACATTCAATGAAATGCATGATATTAAGATTGACTGCTATGTAAATCTGATCTTGATCGATAATTTGAAACAATACAACATTTATATTTTGAAAGGTTATTTTACTATATACATGGGTGACAACTTTGCAGGTATTTTCTCCTTAAATATTTTCTATTAATAATAATATTCTAACAAATAATGTTACGAAGTACGAAGAAAATATAAAGATCTAAGACAGTTGTATGTTATAAATCAGTTTTATTTTTCGTAATTTGTTTTATCATAAAATCGGTCCTTTATTTTTGGCGGGGCCTTATAAAGACGACTCTGATGTAAGGTATTTTATAATTGTTGAAAGAAGGCCGAAAGTTGATTAGAATTATCGTTTACTACTTCATTATAACTGTGTTGGATGGATGTCTCGTTATCAATCTTACCACATCTCCTTATTTTCATGTAGTTTAAGTTGTCTAATGCATTTTACATATTGCAGGCGATGATGTAACTGAGATCTCAATTTGTTGAGTTAAAATCCAGTTTCGGAAACGAAACAATAATGTGACTCCATGAAAGTTGAACAAAATACAAATGTTCGTGCATATGCAACTTGCAGCATTGGGTTGCATTTGTGTTAAAACAGTGCAGAAGATAAAATGAAATAACTCTTGTTAACTTTTGCAGTATTCGCTATAGATAAATCATGCTCCCAATACATATTTCCAATATAAGAACTGGAAGAAACATGTACAGTGATTAAATTTCATTTAAACAAGCATAACAGAAGGCACAACCGCATTTTGTAGTTACCAAATTGTGTCAACTGTGCCGGTAAATCATGTACTTACACTGTTAGATCTAATGTAATAATAATTGCATCTGTAAAAATAACGATTGAAAAACTAATATGACACAGGCTGATAACCAATAACACAGATGAAATAATTGGAAATGAGACTTGTGATTCATAAATAAAAGTTAACACCACAAGTGTTTGAAACAAAAACGTAAAAATATATCAGATATACATGACAAATCTTGAAAACAAAACTGTGAAGCACTTTTTGATGGGTAACAATTACCATGATAAGTCTAGTAACAATTTGTCCTAACAATGTTAAATCAGCATCACAAATCTTTATACCCCAAACTCTCTTCAGGACAATGTACAATCAGCCTACCGTGCGTGTATTTAGACTGAAACAACATTTCTTCCTAATTTGGCTAAAACAAAAATTCTTTCTGTTCATTGTGAAATTACTCTTGGTCTTCACGATAATATGTACAACTCTTGTGCTGTTGGGTTTTTAAAGCTATTTCTATCAGTTGTTTTCGAGGTTACTAGTATCAATCGTTCTTTTATAGAATGTCGGCCATTATTCTGAAGTAAATGGTACAACATTTAGTTGGTATAAACTCATCTCCATATGAGGACGCAACACATCGCTATAAGTTCCGTTCTATTGACATTCATCTCATGTCTAATGTTTCTCAAGGATCTGCCCTAGGGCCAAATCTCACTTGTCATTTGTCAATACAAATTGTCGAAATATTGAAAAGCCCTAACACGTGCTATCACTCGTGTTTAAACTACCTGATAGTTTGATTGAATATATCAAGGTGATTTAAAGATTTTAACTCTAATATATTAATTTATGAATTAAAAGGATCATGAGTTGAAAACTGGTCAATCGTTTTGATTATACGCTAGTAATGGACAAGAAAATTTGTTTTGAAATCCGGTTTCAATTAAATATAAAAACATTGGACGAATTAATGCATGTATAACCAAAAAATAGTTTTCATTTACCGCTTGAACCTATCGATGCCAAAGGAATATTCTATTGTGTGATTTTACACCGAAAAGAGATCTGAAATCAGAAAATTATATGATTTCAACAACTTCAATTTAGAAACTTAAACGTATGAGAAACATATATGTGTCAAAGCAGCCGTCGTTCTTATTTTAACTGAATTACGAAATATACATGAAGTGATTGCATGTTTTAAGAGAGAGACAAGACCATATTTATATATATATTCAGATGTACTACATTATGTACATATTACTCTTATTTTTTTCTAACTTATATATCTCTTCAACTTTGTACTTTTTTGGCTTTATAAATATTTTGATATGAGCGTCTCTGATGAGTCTTATGTAGACGAAACGCGCATCTGGCGTGCTAAATTATAATTCTGGTACCTTTGATAACTATTATAATCGTGAAAATTTTTGATTTTTTCTCTCCTTTTTTTTCGTACAAATGTATTGTCTTTTTATTTACCTAAAGCCGCAGTCCAACTAGACCACGATCGAACCACGCTCACCGCGATCTAAAATAAATTTAGATCGTGGTGGGGTCGCGGTATGAGCGGCATAAACATGTTAGTTTTCGTTGCTTTCACGATGCTACTACGTCCTAATTACGCTTCTACAACGATCCCGCTACGATTAAACCACGTTCTCACCACGCTTATTCCGCGACCTCACTACACTTATAAAAATCTTTCTACGCTCTTCACGTTCTCACTACGACCATAACACGAGTTATCCGATTGCAACACAATCTTACTGCGATTATAGTACGTTTCTACCACGATTATACTACGTTCCTTCCACGATTATACTACGTTCATACCGCGATCTTACTACGTTCTCAGCAATGCCGTCAATATCGTGTCTCATATTAATATAGTTCCATTTCTTCTATTTCTGAAACAATACAGTCATGCCACCAAAATCAACTAGAACACGTGGGCGTGGTGGTAGGGGTTGATGTAGAGGCATAGGGAGCAAAGTATGAACGCCATACTAAATTCCAAATAGTACACAAGAAACTAAAATTAAAAATAGTACAAGACTAACAAAGGTCAGAGGCTCCTAAATTGGGACAGGCGCAAAAATAGTGGGGTTAAACATGTTTGTGAGATCTTAACCCTCCCCTTATACCTCTAGCCAATGAAGAAAAGTAAACGCATTACAATACGCACATTAAAATTCAGTTCAAGAGAAGTCCGAGTCTGATGTCAGAAGATGTGACTAAAAAACAAAAAACAAAATGACAATAATACATAAATAACAACAGACTACTAGCAGTTAACTGACATGCTAGCTCCATCCTTCAATTAAACTGATACTATACACATAAGTAGTATAATACTTGTCATGAAGAGATGTCGGAACGACCAATCAAACCTAAATTATTACCTATTGCTGGTCCATAAAGCTCAAATGACGATATTTTAGTGAAAGATAGCAGAGATGACACAGATGTGTCAATATATATAGGAAGATGTGGCATGAGTGCCAATGAGACGACTCTCCATCAACGTAAAAATCTATAAAAGTAAACCATTATAGACCAAGGTACGGCCTTCAATACGGAGCCTTGACTCACACCGAACAGCACGCTATAAAGGGCCCCAAAAAATACTAATGTTAAACCATTTAAACTAGAAAAACCAACAGTCTAATCTATATACGAACGGGAAGCATGGTTGAGCCGTTAGAGCAAATGGATAAATACATTCAGACAAACAAAATCTAGGGATTTTTTTTTATATATTGTATGTGAAAATGACAATAAAAATGATGGTCGTAGTTTGAACGTAGTAAGGTCGTGAGAAGAGCGCGATGAGGACGGCAAGGGCGTGTTAGAATCGTACTATGGTCGTGAACAGCGTGTTAAAGTCGTAGTAGTTGGGTCGCATTGAGAACATGATGGTCGTAGTAAGGTAGTGATAACGTCGCTGTGAAATCGTAGCTCAATCTCTCCGAATAGAATCACACTTTCGCTACGCTCTCACTACGATTGTACAGCGACCTTTGCGATCTCACTACGATCTTACTGCGCTCTCACTACGCTTCTACTACGCCTATATATCGCCACGACCGCACCACAATTGTTTTGAACATGTTCAAAGTTGGCCACGCTCTTCACGATCTTGAAGACCTCACCACGACCGTGGTACCACCTTACTG
Source organism: Mytilus edulis (assembly GCF_963676685.1). NCBI lineage: Eukaryota > Metazoa > Mollusca > Bivalvia > Mytilida > Mytilidae > Mytilus > Mytilus edulis. Next base: position 49,714,814 of record NC_092357.1, on the reverse strand, counting down.
CGACCTACTCGATCGTACCGCGATCATCAAAATTTGTATTTTTTTCACAGATCGTAGTGCGATCGTGGCCTGGTGGGACTGGGGTATTACCAATTGTTAAATTTGTTTTTCCCCCGATAAATGTTTCTCGGATTTTTGTTATATGAAAGATATTTAAAATCCGTTGAAACTTCATTTTCATCTTTCTTCCCTTTCATGAATGCTACCTACCGAATTATACTATTTACTGGATTTTGATAACATGAGCAACACGACAGGTCCATCATGTGAAGCAGGATCTGCCTACCCTTCCAGAGCATCTGAGATCACCCCTAGTTTTGGTGGGGTTCGAGTTGCTTATTCTTTATATTCAATGTTGTGTCATGTGTACTATTGTTTGTCAGTGTATTTTCGATTTATGAGTATGACGGTCCCTCTGGTATCTATCGTCCCTCTTCTACAGTTTTTAACATGACTTTTAAATGACAATTGTGTTATTGGTAAGAACATATGGTAATCTGATTGATGTAAAGTACTATCATGATATTATCTATCACAACATAATAAGTTTAAGGGTACGCATATATCTGTCAAATGAACACGTTTTAATGTAATTGGAAATCAATTCAAACGAAAAATCAACAACATTCTCAAAACTTACTCTTATCTGCTTTTGTTATCATATTTTCTCTGACTTTTTAAATGTTGTACATTTTACGAATCCGTTAACATCGGTAAATCAAACTTGCAAATTAATCTTTTATATAGCACAACTATTTTGTAGCAAATTACACATTTAAAAAAAAATCGGTATAATATGGCTCTGGAAAAAATAAGACATATTGGCCTACTAAGCAATCAGTTTTTAAATTTGTACTTGAAGAGAAATATGTCGTGAAAAGGGTTGAGAGTTAGATTTAAACTTTTGCACAATTTTGTACACCGTGTTACCGTGGAAAGTGGAAATTATTTGTTGAAAGTGGAAATTATTTGTTAGAAAAAGGAATTTAAATATATGACGTCTTGAGATACTTAGCCAAAAACTGAAATATAAGAACACATTTCGAAGAAATAAACTTATATTTACTACGTCATGTTGGGATATGCATGCACCGTCACTTCAGAGTTGACATTCATGTTTAGAATAACTAAACCGAGTTAAGTTTGTTTGACATTTGGATAGAAAAAAATCGACAAAAACGAATGAATCTTATAAGATATCCGATTGAAATTATCAAATCATATTTCAAATCATTGATAAAAGAGCAACACGTTTGCTTCAAAGAGTAAAAAATGGTACTTACCAATTCCAAAGCATCCAACTATATATCACTGACACAAACTGCTTGGAATATGTCTAGAACATTAACGTATGAAATTGATTTTCGTGGTCATATCTCATTATTACCTACGCATTGTTTGTCTTTATAAAAATCCGCAATGAAAACTTTGACAAATAAAAGTATCAAGCAGTCAACATAAAACGTAACACTTCGTATATATCACACGTGTTAACATGACTAAAAAAATCTCAGTATTTTGCAATCTTTTATTGATATTTTCGAAAGTAAGTGTCGTTATAACATCCATGTAATTACGTATATACTTTAATAACTGTAATTAATTGACTGTATTTGTTCCATGTCTTCTCTTGCAATTATGTCTGATGATATTGGCCAGTTTAAGATGGATTTATTTTCCTCAAACTAAAATAAAAAGACATCACTACAATATCACGGAATTAAACAGTGATATACAATTGAATATGTGATAGAAAACAAAAATGAATGTAGTAAGTTATATTTTGATTATCAATTGTATTGACAACAGATAATTTTTATATAGTATAATGCATATTAAACACAGCTTTATTCAAGTCCTCATACTGTAAAATAAAATACGGAAAAGTAATAAAAACATCATTTACATGTTACAAACTTGTGAGAACATTTTTAAATCAACATTTAAAAAACGAAAATGTACAAGCTACTTACAATATTCCAGCACTGAAATGCATATTTCAAATGTTTGTGTGATTATGTCTTTAGCAATGGTATAGTTTAATGTCTCGGAGACTATCATACATTGAGATGTTTAATTTATAAGAGCATATGTCTTCATTCAAAATGAATGATGATACATGTGATACTTTATATCCTGCTGAATCCAAAAGTGTCGTACTACTCATGGGAGTAATGCACTTTACATTTCTCCACAAAATCTCATTTCCAATCTTCATTTAAAATAAATTGAGGAGATATTTTGTATATGCAAATTGTCCTTTCAAGATCTGTTAAAGCCTTTGAACAATTTATTGTTGGAATACCAGTAAATCATTCATTTACGACCTGCAACGTGCTTTACATAATGACACACATCAAATCATTACTATGTATAGATTCACTGAACAAAACATCATAAACAACAAAATGCTGAGTTAGTTTGGTGTGACATGCAATTATCAAACACATTATTACAATATGATGTTTGTTCGCGTCAATAAAACATGAATAACTGTTGTTATTTTTAGAGTATAAAAGATAACTAGTTTCTGAGATAGATAAATTAAGCAGTATCAATCTTTTGTTTTTGTTTTCGAATGTCATCAACGTTGGTTTACTGCATTGTTTTGTTTTTGAAATTTTTAAAGTTTTGTAGTATAACTTTGGTAAATTTTTTTATTCAAATGATTTGAATTAGCGGTTTGTTTTTTACATTTGTTTAGCTGTTTTGATCTTGAAAATATTGGGTATTGATAGGTGTGTGTTTATCTTGTGTGTGTGTTTATCTGGTGTGTGTATTTATCTTGTATGTGTTCTTTAGTTATTTCTTTCTTGACTAATAATTTTTAATGTGTTTTTTCACGACCGGATTTGTTATTAATGTTCAATAAAAAAATCTATTGTAATCGTTAATCAGCTGTAATTGATTACAATTTTTCAAGTAATCATTGTAATCATTAATTAGCCAAAAATCTGATTACATGTAATTCAATTTAATCAATTACTTTTCAAAATACCCTGTAATCATGATTACTTTTTGATTACATTCTGATTACAAAAAAAAAATATCTTAGACTGTGATATGGTCAATAAATGAACCTTTTTGTTTTTCTGATATAATCAATATTCAACATGTTAAGATTGGTTTACTTTATATTAGCATGTTAATTGAAGTGTATACTTCAGTAAAAAATAAACTCTTACAGTATTGAAAAGTCACTGTTAGCCTAAGAATAGACATATAGTACTCTGGCCTTTTTAAGAGATATTATACATTTATTCACAATTTAAAGATGTACATATATTCATTTGATAACTGTCCAAGTAATACTTTTCTTTAACCCTGAATTATAATTTTTTGTTAATTTTGTGATTTTAGTCAACTTTGAATTAACAAGTAGGAAACCAATCAAAGTTTGTTTTTATTGCAATTAGTATAGTTGTTGGACAATATTTGATAAAAGATTAATCAGACATGTGAAAATTTATCTAATTAGCACAAACTAAATTAAAAGTTGGACAAATATCTTGTTACAAATAACCAAATTTTTGTATGTGTTTGGACTGGAAATGTAAAATGCAATGATTTTTAGTACTTAAATTTTGTTTACAATTCTATTCAACTTTTACATATTTTTTAACTGGTAACTTTATTTCATCCATATTTTAATTTCCATAAACTGCATCTTGAAATACATGTAAAGTCTTTAAAAGGTTAGAAGACAAACAGCAAACTTTTTATAAAGCTATATTTTATTGAAGTCAAAATAGTTCAGAGATCAATGATGATAAAGTGTAATGGGTCATAACCAGTGACACAATGTTCATGTATGTATGTAGTAAACTTTTGTAGTTAAGAAAATAGATGAAGTTTGAAGTTATCATTTTATAATATATATCAACAAAAATGCTATAGTTATATTAAACGTTTATTCATTCACAATGTTTTATTTTTTTAATTCATTGTAATCAGATGTAATCATGATTACTTTCCCAATGTAATCATTAATTTAATCAGACACTTTCAGAAATGATGTAATCATTAATGTAATTTAATCGTACAAATGACAAAGAAATTGTAATTTAATCAACTACATTGAAAGAAATCGGACCCATCTTTGCTCATAACAAAATGACATTAATGGCCAATGTTAAACCATTCAAATGGGAATACTAACGGTCTTATATATATTTATATATATATATAAACGAGGCATGAAAAACACTTATGAACAGCATTAACAAACGACAACTACTTAACATCAAATTCCTGACGTAGGATAGCTGTAAGCAATTGCCGCGGGTTTAAACTTTCTAATAGGTATAAACATTCACCCTTATTTGAAAAAAGTAGTGTAAAATCACAACATAGAAAGACACACTATAAAAGTCCGCAAAATAAAATATGTTCACAGTTTGAGAAGCAGCAGATACTTTTAACTGTTGTATATTATCAATTGTTTTATAGCAAGACGGTGTGCGTCGTATTTTTGTCCCAGCTTTTAACATGTAGTCAAAAGAAAGATAGTTTGGTAATTTAACGTTGATACATGTATCACTATAACCAACATGCAAAATCTCACCTGAGTAATTTGAAACAATAAATCATCATTCGAAAAGACTTTTAAACAAACGGAAACTTAAAAAAAAGTGGAATCGTCTAATTTAGATGGGCACCAATTATTGGACAATGTCAATGATTGATTTAAGTCAACAAGTATTCCAGCTTTTATCCTTAAAGGAAAAAAAAATAATAAAGCCTATCCCTTTAAATCATCATTGTATAAATGTTGATTTGCAAAGAACAAAAACATTGATCAAAGATCACTGTTCGTAAATACGTTACCTTATATTAACGAATCTCGTCTCGAGAGAGTATCATACAGATGTGCACAGAATAAGATTATAAATAACGTTGGATCGAAAGACAGTCTGAACTTTCTGTACCGTTGAAGACAAAATCCAATAACATTCGTAAATACTTACAAGATTATATCATCCATTTTTTTTTTAAAAGACAATCTCCGATCAGGGCTGTAAAACGATGTTAACTGTATTGAACATATCATTCTGGTGTGGATAGCGTTGCCTTTAGACAAAAAAGCATGACATTTATAATTTCAATAAGATTCATATATTTTATAGAAATGTTTATCTTGAAATGTATCATAATAAAACTTAAAGTCGATTTTTGACTTTATTGGAAAAAGAAAATACAATATTTAGGTACATGCACTCTTTAAGTTACAAAACCTATAATGACCACGCAAGACAATAATTAAACAACATTTCCCTTGTGACACTAGTTAAAAAAATGTTTTCAATTTCGTTCCTTAGTCAATCCCCGATTTTATATAGTTGATATGAAGAATATTTGTTGCTTTATACTAACACAGCTATCCTATTAAAAAAAGAAAAATTGTGAATTTTTGCGTAAAGTGGTTTGGTATTATAGTGCAACAGTGTATTGCGGCTTAGGGGTCTTGTTTTGTAATAGTTAGAGCTAAAATGGAATGTAGCATAGTTTTCCCGTTCCTCCCTAATTCGATTTTAATGACTCTTTACTTCATATAACTGATGTTTCATACGTTAATTGTGAAAGAAATATAAAGTATACAAATTTCAGCCTTCATTTAAACAAACAATAATTTGCACTTATCATATATATATATTAAGTTATATAGTATAGTAAATGTAGGTCACTGCAATGCAAAAACGTAATATTCTTGCTAATGTTTACATCAAAGTTAATACTGTACCATGAACGGTATATTATTGTGATACAGACATACCTGTCAATTTTTGTTTGTTACAGAGACAAGCAGCAACCAATACTAAAACTGAAAATGAGTTTCAAAGTATATATCAGTCCTATGTGTGGAAAAATGTAAAACTGGAATGACATAATAGACATGATAGATGTGTTACAAATTTGTAATGGCTATCACTGTGACTTTTTGTGTAGCATATAGCATCAAACAGAGAATACCACTGATTTCTTGTAACTTTGTGAGGGTGAAAGATATCGGTACTCTTTTACAACAATAACGTTTTTCCAAATACTGCTCGAAATATATTCTTAAGTATGAATAATATTTTGACCGATACGATCTGGAAAGTATTATTCGTAAATAAAGGCAACAGTAGTATACCGCTATTCAAAACTCATAAATCCATGGACAAAAAAAAATCGTGGTAACAAACTAAAACCGAGGGAAACGCATCAAATATAAGAGAACAACGACACAACATTAAAATGTGACACACACAGAAACGGACTAAGCATTAGACAAAATCCTTTGAGAATAACAATCAAACAAGCAGCAACCAATAATAAAATGAAAATGAGTTTCAAAGTATCTATCAGTCCTATGTGTCAAAAAATGAAAAACTGGAATGACATAATATACATGATAGATGTGTTACAAATGTAAACAGTCATTAAAATCGAAAAAAGGAAGAACTGGAAAACTATGCTACATTCCAATTTAGCTCTAACTATTACAAAACAAGACCCCCTAAGGCGAAATACACTGTTGCACTATAATACCAAACCACATTACACAGAAATTCACAATTTTCCCTTTTTTAATAGGATAGCCGTGTTAGTATTAAGCAACACATATTGTTCATATCAACTATATACAATCGGGGATTGAATAAGGAGCGATTGTTTTTTAAAATTGAAAACAATTTTTTTAACTAGTGTCACAAGGGAAATGTTTTTTAATTATTGTCTTGCGTGGTCATTATAGGTTTTGTAATTTGAGAACTTAAAGAGTGCATGTACCTAAATATCGAACTTTTTTTTCCAATAAAGTCAAAAAGCGACTTTAAGTTTTATTATGATACATTTCAAGATAACAATTTCTATAAAATATATGAATCTTATTGAAATTATAAATGTCATGCTTTTCTGTCTGAAGGCAACGCTATCAACTACAAAATGATATGTTCAATATAGTTAACATCGTTTTACAGCCATGATTGGAGATTGTCTATTTAGATGTTACAAAATCCTATGAGAATAACAAATATAAACTAGAAGTTGCATATGTTTTGGTCTTTTAATTTTGTCTTTATACACTTAAAAAAAATTGACGACCAGGTTCGAGTTTTAAATTTTGAAGTTTGCATTTTTTATAAATATTTTTTATAAATATGAGTGTTTCGACAAAATAGTTTGTTATATAACTGTTGGTTATAAATTATCGCAGCTTCAAAACATTCGTGTACTTTATATAAAATATTCCTCACTTTAGATATTTTAAAAATGGAAAACAACACGTTTAATAATTTATTGCGTCCTAAGCGCTTTTCTGGATGTACCTTCACCAGGAACGCTCAAAGCCAAACATTTACATGATTGGATTGACAGGATAACTCTGACTTAAGACTCTATACCTGCTATATGATACTAGAAGTTAATTATCGTTCTGATTATGACATAAGTGATGTACAAGCGTAACTCGTGAACAGTATAAGGTTGCACTTTGTAAATACAGCTGTTTCTCAAACCACGCCTCTTTTGGGGAGAACTAGAGTATTCATAGAAAATTAATTTTGTTTACATACTGGTTCCCAGTTATGCTCTCTGTGTTCCATCTCATAGAGACATAAATTGGGAATGTTACCAGTTAGTATACATGTGCATATTGTTTACATTGAAATCTGTGGTAACCCGTCCTTCGAGGTAGGGGTAGTTAAGAAAATTAGTGTTAGTCTAAACTCTGAAAAGTTCAGGGCATATAAACGTTGAAAATATGCCGCACAGCCCTATATTTTGACCTTTGAAAAAATTGTAGTGCATATGAACTTCAATTCTAGGATAAGATTTTTTTCAAAACTTCAGAGGAAAAGTGGTATAGTTTAAGCCGTAAAAGGAGTTCATATGGAAAATAGGTGTATTTTGATTAACATCGATGACATTGAACTATATGTCAATGTCAAGGGTATATTTCAGGGTTATAAATTTTGACCTTGAAATAATTTTAACAAAAGAGCATTCAATGTAGAAACGTTAATTGGGGTTTCGAAAGTACTTTGGTTTGCATTATATTGAAATGATAGTGATATGGAAGGATCAGTACCGTAGCATAACAAAGCTTCTTTCAATGAAACTGTATCAATATATAACTTTCAAAATGTCAATTTCTGATCAGTATTGGATTGTATATATTGTCCATGTACTTTGACTAAAGGCAAATTAGGTTATTGTTTACACAAGATAGAAATAGAAATCAAATCTAAACGAGAAGCCATTGTTATAGTGTTTGTTTTTTCCTATTCTGTTTTTGTATGAACTATATACGCTCTAATTCCTAATCATGAATTGAAGTATAGATGTTTGTTGTATTTCTTATCAATTCTACCGATCCTTTTTACATCTTTGTCAGTCTTTAAATGTAGTCCATGTACTTTGACTAAAGGCAAATTAAGTTATTGCTTACACAAGATAGAAATAGAAATCAAATCTTAACGAGAAGCCATTGTTATAATGTTTGTTTTTTCCTTTTCTTTTTTGTATGAACTATATACGCTCATATTCCTAATCATGAATTGAAGTATAGATGTTTGTTGTATTTTCCATCAATTCTACCGATCCTTTTTACATCTTTGTCAATCTTTAAAAAAATAACTCAATATATGATATTATCTTCATTCACAGTAAAAATATAGTATTTGTAATCGACGACTCCTTTTGATACAAGGTCAGTGTTTTAAGATAACATTTTACGATTCTACTACATTTTTTTTTCTTAATCCGGGAGTGCAATGCATAACTGAACATGTTACATCGAAGCACATGGTTCCTCTTAATTTATAATTCAGCAGTGGTTTAACATTATTTGTTTTTTTATGTTATGGATAAATTGCCATATTTTCCTTCATACTTCCACACTTGTGACGTTTCATATGTAAGCAAACTGGGGTTTTTGTCTTGCATACCAACTCTTATGGTTTAAATTAGTTACCATTTTAGGAAATTGCAAAGTGGATATAAGAGAGGCTTAAATAAATCCGAAGATATTGACGTGTTTTGTACATATATTTATGCTTAATACTGGTCAATGACATGTATGGCATAATGATAAAATCAAGACTATAAATTGACAGCCAAGTCCTTTAACCAAAGCCAAAATTGAATGTCATTTTAAACAATAAATATGTGCAAAAAATGTTCTCTTTCTTCAAATTTATCACATGAACATTTTCTATTGTATGTTTTAAAAAGAATATATGGTATGATTGCCAATGAAACATCCACACAAGAGACCAAAATGACACAGAAATGAACAACTATAGGTCACCGTAGGGTCTTCAACAATGAGCAAAGCCCATACCGCATAGTCAGCTATAAAAGGCTCCGAAATGACAATGTAAAACAATTCAAACGAGAAAACTAACGGCCTCATTTATATATAAAAAAAAAACCAAAAAAAAAACAAGTGAAACTGCGAGCTACTGCTCACTGATGATACCCCCGCCGCAAGTGGATAATATTAATAGTGTAAAAATATGCAAGTGTTCGGTAAACAGGAAGTTGTCGAGGGATGAATCTGAAAACGCATCACACGGTATATCTGACTTATATAAATCCTGAAACCAAATTTCAGAAATCCTTGTATTGTAGTTCCTGAGAAAAATGTGACGAAAATTTTCAACTTGGCTATCATGTGTAAAATCATACAAGTGTTCGGTAAACAGGAAGTTGTCAAGTGATCAATCTGAAAACGCATCACACGGTATAGCTGACTTAGATAAACCCTGAAACCAAATTTCAGAAATCCTTGTATTGTAGTTCCTGAGAAAAATGTGACGAAAATTTTCAACTTGGCTATCATGTGTAAAATCATACAAGTGTTCGGTAAACAGGAAGTTGTCAAGTGATCAATCTGAAAACGCATCACACGGTATAGCTGACTTAGATAAACCCTGAAACTAAATTTCAGAAATCCTTGTATTGCAGTTCCTGAGAAAAATGTGACGAAAGTTCATGGGACGGACTGACTGACGGACGGACTGAAGGACGGACGGACGGACTGACGGACGGACTGACAGACAGAGGTAAAACAGTATACCCCACCTTTTTTAAAGCGGGGGTATAAAAACGAAAAACAAATATGTACCACATAAAAAAACGTCAACCACTGAATTACAGGGTCCTGACTTGCGACAGACACATACATATATAATATGGCGAGGTTAAACATGTTAGCGGGATCCCAATCCTTTTTCGTTCTTTTATTTTGTTGAGGGAAGTTTTTTCGTACGGAATGCTGTCAAATGTGTTGTTAAGTCATTCAAACTTTTAACTACTAATTATATAATTATTGCATGTTTTAATATCTTTGTACGAATCCTGAATCGTTATTTTGTTATTCTTCAGTCAACAAAGTGTATTCATCCCAATTTTTGATTCGAGCGTCACTGATGAGTCTTTTGTAGACGAAACGCGAGTCTGGCGTATATATAAAATTTGAATCCATGTATCTAGATGAGTTTATATACTAATATAAAAACAAAATCAAAAGTGAATTTTTAGTTAGTAAGCAATGTTTTTTACCAATTATTTTTCGTTTCCTTTTACTATATGTTTCTGTTTTTAATAGGATTTATTTCGAATGACAAAAAATAATTGATCAAATATTTAAAAAGAGGACTGACCTTACGGTTATATGAAGTATTATGTTGTGCTAATGGGGTTTCAATATCGTCTTATATGAATATTACTTACAGTATTCCTTGAGGAAATCCATTTCCCGGGAATTACTCTGCTCTAATGAAAAATATACGATTAATCTGTCAACTTAGCGGATATCGTCTTGACAAAATGAACACATATTACTTACTTGCTATGTTTTCTTCCTTCTTTATAATTAACAGATATGACACATTGCTTGTGTAAATCGTAACTGTACTTAAGTAAACTCATCATAGATACCAGGATTGAAATTTTGTATTTGCGTCTGACGCGTGTTTCGTCTAAAAAAGACTCATCAATGACACTCGAATCCAAAATAGTTAAAAGGCCAACTAAATTACGAAATTGAAGATCATTGAGTAAGACGTTTGCTTATTGGACATTGACTGTTTACGTAACTGGCGGAAGAGAACATCGTACTATGATTTTAAGTATAATTGCGCACTGTGTACTGTATTGTTTACGCAATGCACAAATAGAAATGTGCAAACCTTTCAATAAAATAGAGACATCTTTTACAACACTCTTCAAAATAACAAGAGCACCTTGATTCCTCTTATGATTCCTGAAATGCATTTCCTTTAATTAAAATTACTCTTTAAGTGTTATTTACCTCAGCATTATTTATCATTTGTTTCACGCAATCATCGTTAAATGTAGCTAAATCTGATGTTTGCATTTATTATCTCTAATGTAAATAAAACAAAGCACACAATCCTCTTAAAAGAGAGGCGAAAGTTACCAGATGAACATTCAAGCTAATAAGTAGAAAATAAAATAACTACGCCCCGTGTACAAAAGAAAGAGGAAGACCAACAGACAATCAAATAAATTCAACACAACATATATACAACAAAGATACAAGGTACTTTATGTAGAATGCCAGGCGCCTGTTTTGTCAATATAATATTCATATTATGGACACACCATTCAAATAGTTTTATAAACTTTGATACATAAACTAGTGTTGAAATCAATTGTCAAAGTTTAACCATTACTTAGTTCAACTTTATGTTTGATATGCCTCATAACTAAAATGTATAACAGTTCACAGAGGCTAGGAAGACACAGACAGATTTTGGTCAGTTTTGAATTTTTTTTTGTTCCATGATAAAGTATTTTGCGTATGTACATTTACATATATATTTGTTTGTGTTTACCGCAAGGCTCATTCTTAGTGTTTAAACAATTTGAACAAACTTCGACAATGTCGACGTTATTAGTTTAGTTAGTGGAATTGCAGATATTTTCGTTTTGCAACAATGGATCAGTTTATTTTGGGTTTTGAGTTTTGGCTGTTTGGCTATGAGTGTTCCTGATGATGGTCACTCCAGAAAAGCGCTTCGGCGCATTGAAATTATTTAACGTATTGTTTTCAATTTTATATATGCTGATAATTTGTAAGTATGAGTGTAATGTTATTAGCAATGCACATTAATACGGAACTAGTTGTCGACAATTTACAAATAAGTTTGAAAATGTTAAATCCTGTCCTTTAACCTAGGTCAAAATCCTTAAATAAACGTAAACATTGCATCCGTTAATAGAGATATTGAGGTTTGTAATGTCCAATAGGAAAGATTGCATAAGGTAAGGCAATTGTAATTAACCATAACTTAAATCGATTAAATCGATTAAGGAGACACATCAAGGTGATAAATATCCTAACACAGAAGTGAATGACAAATCAAACCAGAATAAGAGATTGGGATGTTTCTAATAGGATTTATATCGAGCTATATTATCTAGCAAATGAAGACGTTTTTTATATAGAGCAGACCGTTGGTTGTCCCGATTGAATGTTTTTTTTCATTAGTAATTTTGAGGCCACAATAAGCACTGATCATTCAATACATTTAAATAATGTCACGTAGTTCATATTCTTGACAAGATATTTCCCGTGTCAAGTATGTTCATTATCAACTTTCTATACTTATTCGTATACTATAATTTAATTAAGAGAACTTACAATGCTAAATCTACCAACTTAACCCAGACACGTTGACGTATCGGATGTAGCTTTTATTATATCTGGTAATGTGTTAGTAAACAATCGCTACAGACTGTTTTTTCCATTTTTGTCTTTTCCCAGTTGTGTATTGCATGAACGTAAGTGTTTTTCTTCTGTTTTACTTTAAGAATAAAGTATCTTTAAACTTTGATATCTAAATTGAGGCATACTTGTCACAGTTAGGTCATATTTCTATTAAGTAGAAAGTAAAAACACAAAAATACTAAACTCCGAGGAAAATTCAAAAAGGAAAGTCCAAAATCAATAGGCAAAATCAAAAGTCCAAACACATCAAACGAATGGATAACAACTGTCATATTCCTAACTTGGTACCGGCATTTTCTAATGTAGAAAATGTTGGATTGAACCTGGTTTAATAGCTAGCTAAACCTCTCACTTGTATGACAGTTGCATCAAATTCCATTACATTGCCAACGATGCGTGAACAAAACAAACATACTCAAAGAGTACAAATGTCAAAAATAGGGGTACAGCAGTCAACATTGTGTTATCATCTTAATCAGTATAAATTTATTCCACCTTTTTATATCGATGTTTGTCAGTAAGATATGTTCAATTTCCCCGACCTTTCCTTTGCTTTATTCAATTAACATAGGCTTCTTTGTACTGTGATCATAATTGTTTATTCCAATCATATCAAACATCTCGTGTTCCAAAAAAAATAATATTTACACACCGTAATTTGAGTTTTAGACACTAAATAAATACACTAATGTGTAATAAGTTCGTTCGCTACTTTATGAATGTATGCATTCAACGTATGCGATTGTTTGCTTCTTATGAACCAAAATATTTTGTGGTTATTGCAGTTAATTGCTACTTATTTGTAAGCATCAACATACTGGATTTGTCTTTAAAGCAACTGAATAACATTGAATTTATTGGGAGGAAATAGCTTAAAATTCCTACTGTGGATTAAGCTGAACATTTTCTGAAAGACAGTACCTGACTAAATTATTCATCAAAACTTTTCAGATGTTTTCAAAATGAATATTACCTTTTTAAAGACTTAAATTCATTTGATTTTTGGGTCATATCCGTGCTCTTCAATTTTATACTTAATTTGGTTTTCAAACATTTTATTAAGTATTCTGTAGGTTAAACCAGCGATGTAGAAAAAAAATGTATAGTGAGGTACGTTCATAATGAAATTGCATGTACGACCTCTTTTCGAAACAGCAATTACTAATTTAATGAAAAAGACTATGGGGACTACCCTTATCATGATTTTTGTTTAGCTCATTGCGGTTTATAAGTATTATTGTAATTGTTGTTTGCATTGAATGTTCCTTTGACAATTTGATTTCTTGTTATCAGATAATTGCTTCGTCCATGTTTTTGATTAAATAAAATCACAATTCTTAACATTTTTTTAACACCTAAAAAGATAAATTAAGTACTACAAGTTGTTTATACAATGAAAAAGAAAAATATGTTGTTGCAAAATCGAAGCTTGCTTGGAGAAGGCAATTAGTAATTATGAAAATAAGAAGATGTGGAATGATTGCCATCTCCACGGAGGGCGGTCTTCAGTAGGATAAGTAGTCATTATAATCTATTACAATTTCATTGAGTCACTCTCTCCTCCTCCTCCTCCTCCTCCTCCTCCTCCTCCTCCTCCTCCTCCTCCTCCTCATCATCATCATCATCATCATCATCATCATCATCATCATCATCATCATCATCATCATCATCATCATCATCATCATCATCATCATCATCATCATCATCATCATCATCATCATCATCATCATCATCATCATCATCATCATCATCATCATCATCATCATCATCATCATCATCATCAATCATCATCATCATTGTGTATATTTAGATATTATTCGTGAAGGTATCAACTTCTACTAGACATTATGAACTTACTGTATGACATTAGTTTTGGAATAAAACATGATAAATTAATGCATCACTCCCTGCCTTATAAATACATAATCCATAAAACATAAAACAAAGTTAGGGAGCTTCTAGGTCATCAATCTTTTATGAGTAATTTGATATGATATTGTACTGAAGCAATTAAATAGTGTACTGTATAATTTTCAGAGAAGACGTACATTGACAGCCTGACTTCTAATATTAATGTTTTCTTAAGTGCTAATCATATCAAACAATCATCTTTATTTAACATTATTTGATAGGTTTAACGGAAAATCAACACAATTAGGAAATCAATGATATTCTAATGTATTAAATTGGATATGTTGGAATCAAACGGTCGGGGTCAGTTCTTTAGAATTAACAGATATGACAAATTGCTTGAGTAAATCATATCTATACGTATGAAAACTCATCATATATAGATACCAGGATTGAAATTTTGTATTTGTGGATGACACGTGTTTCATCTATTATTGTTGACATAACCTTCAATTAAGTATACACCGGCGAATAACAACAGCAATTAATGTTTTGAGGTAAAATTGAGCAATGCAAACTGCGTACTGATTTTGTTTATTTCTACAATTTCAACCACTGCAAACAAGACATTTGCAAACCTTTCACGAAAATCTAAAGAAAGGATATGGATATATATCACAGCACAATTCAAAATGACCAGACAGTTCCCTTCACTTCTCAAAACTTTAATTTTTTGATAGCAATTACAAGGTCTTTTGATCTTTAATAGAAATAGAATGTCCACAAAGGCAACATAAAGATATACATTTCTTCTTCCAAATAAGACAGACATATACTATTTTGTGTTTATAAATTTCACATTTAGTCAAAACATAAATCTATATATTTCACACAGTTATACTCTATCATCAAATCATTTCCATCTTAAAAAAAAAGGATAGTCAGCAGATAAAAGGTAAAAGGTCACACAATCTGCAATGCCTGAATTTTTCATTGTAAATGCAGTGTTTATTGTATAATAATAAACCAAAAATAGAACACATCGTAAATGTGTGTGATTCAAGGTTTAACGTTTCTTAAGTCACGTTTAATAATTCTTGTCAAATATGTTTGATTTGGTGATATCATATTCAACAACAATACATTTCACAGCCAATCAAAGTTGGAACACGTTGTTGAATTTTTTGTACACATGCAAACTTCAATGTTAAATAATTCAAGAAATTAATGATAGTGTTAAACAAAACAAACTAACCTTACATTGTAATAACATATACATGATATACGCATGCAATCACGTAATATTTATACAAGAAAAGAAACATTCTTGTCAGATAAAATACATTGCAGGTTAATAGCATTTAATAATGTGTTCAGAGTTTAAAATTATGTATTTATTCACAAGAACATTATAGATTGATGAACAAGTGTCGATACTGTCAATTGATATCAAATACTGTTTTGATATAAAGTGTATTTGTTCTTTCGACAATTATCAATGTATTTTTTTCACAATGTTAATCTATTCCATTATTCTTCATGATTTTGAATGTCTTAAACTTTAAACTGTGTCGTAAGACATACGATAAAATAGTTGACTATTTTAATCAAGCAATAGGTCAGTTTCTTATATGATGTTTGAAAGCATGAATGTAATGCTACAAATTGAACCAAGAACTAATGCAGAATATTACGAGACTAGTTGTCGAGAATATACAAATAAGTACTTTAACCTAGGTCAAAATCCTTTGATAAACGTAAACAATGCATCCGTTAAGAGATATTTTTTTTAATGTCAAATAGGAAAGACTGCATAAGTTTAGGCAACAATTATTTACTATAGTTTAAATCGCGCAAAGAAGACACATCAAGGTGACAAATGTTTTATTAGACGTGATAGAAAAGTCGACACCGCTGCTGGCGCTCGTGGTGGATGGAAGATGAATACGATATGATGTGGGGGTCATCTCCAAAAGTATAACTACTATTATGATATCAGTTTTTATAACCTGTATGACCACTGAAACATTTTATGTAAATAAACAATTCAATCATTAATAACTAAATGTTAATTTTAGAATAAATGACGTGGGATATAATAATAACCATACAGTCATGTAATTGTAATTATTTGATTAAAGAATGCAAAACATAATAAAACAAGTAGGTACTTCTTTGCCTTTGATGGAAAAAAAGGGGGAGGCATGTTTTTATTTTAGTTTCAGAATTAAGAAATTCTTGCCAAAAAATAAAGGAACAAAAGTTTTGTCCCGCTTTATCTCCCAATGAAAAAAAACATCGTTTTACTATCATTCTGGAACGATTTGAAAACAAAGATCAGAATAAAACAATTTATTTTGGAAACTAGACACAAGTTCATCTTTTACACAAGATGAATGCTCGATGACTCATTTTAAATGCAAATTTGGGATTTTTTGGTCACGTGTCTATTGACATACGCATTCAGTTGCATTGGTTCAATACAAAAATAATCTCAGTTTGTCTCTCGACATGTTTGCGGCACACAATTCAACTATTTGATTTAGTTCGTTCATTTGATGTCTCAAAAAAGTTCCAAACGACCCTGTTTATCTTTAAACGTCTGATTGCGTGTTCTATATACACACGCTCAGCGTTTCCTCCTTAATTGATGTCTCTTATATGGCGTACTAATTTGTAGTCAATAGACTATTGACCCACTGAACTTGAAAATGATTTGGGTTCTAGATATTCATTAGGGTAAGTTATGTCAAAATCGAGTCTAGAGTATTAACAAGGATATCAAATAAATAAACAGTCTTACAGTAAACTTGACCTTTGACCCCGTAAATTTATACTAGGATTCTAGATACTCTTGAGAACTAAGTATTACCAAGTCATGTCAAATTTCTAGGACGATTGAATATAACGTGTTAACAAGGGTGTTATGGACGAAAGTTGACAAACGGAAGGAGAGCTAGACGGTATCGTTACAAGATCCTCTCCAATTTTGTTAACGAGAGGATAAAACCCATTTGAATTGAAATGCAGACACATGTTATTTTAAATGATGGCAATTGGATTGGGAAGTTGGCGGGATCGATGATTGACGCGAATGGTTTATATGTATTTACATTAATGAAAGCCCGTTATGGGGTATACGATTGTAGCTTTGGGTAACGATGTTACTGAAACTAAAGTTCTTTTTTATGTCTTGATAAGTTTTTATTTCTTAAGTCGACACAAAGTACTAATATCAGTTACTGAACGGTAGCCCAAAGTAAATAACAACATCAGCCGAATGTTTAAATGAACCTTGAATGATTTAGTTGTTAGAATGACTTAGCTAGCTTTCGGTAAATGAAAGTTGTATTACATATATCAAATGAAAAAGTGAATCAATTGTCAAGTGTGATAGTTGATGAAAATTATTGAAATTTCAAAAACTTTTAATACAAAGAGAATATTTGTGGACGCCGCCGCCGCCGACGACGGAATGTAGGATCGCTATGTCTCGCTTTTTCGACAAAATTCTAAGTCTCGACAAAAATGTATCTATAAGACCTTTACCTGCCCTTTTTGTAATCAGTTTTTGACCACTCCTGCCTCCTTTAATGAGTATAATTGTTTAAGATTAAATTCATAGGTATCATACTCGCCTATCCATACGGGTAGAAAAAACAAACGCAAGCAGTAGTGCAGACTTTCCTAACACGTCTAATACAGAAGCAAATGACAAATACAACCAGTAAAAGACATGAAAATGTTTCTAATAGGATTGATATTTAGCTATATTATCTAGCAAACGAATACTTATTATTGTTTAACAGTATTGTTTGCAATGGTTAAACAACAGGTTGGCATTATTTTAAATAACGTGTTAAATATTTTGCAATTAAAGGCAACAGTACGATATCGCTGTAAAAGAAGTCATAAATCGATTTAGAAAAAAACAAATCGGGTTACAAATTAAAACCGAGGGAAACACATGAACAACATGAAGAACATAACAGAACATACATAAAACGATTTATTTTGATAGCAACGGTCATATTCCTGACAAAGTACAGGACATTATTTAGAAAACAATGGTGGATTGATGTTATGATGTTGGTAGTATCATGAGCAACACTATTGAACGAGGAAATGAATAAATAAATAAAGAGTATTACCAATTGAAGGATGAATAGAAAGTCACAGTTTGAGTAATACAGTTAAAGGGGAGGAATAAAATATATTTGAATTTAAACATTTCGACAAGCAAAACCTGAAGTTTGCTTGATAAAATGCAAACTAAGTTGTATTTTGTAATTTTAGAGGTAGTTTTACCATTACCATTAACTCCAAGGTATGGTGAGCCATAAAAGCAGGTTCAACCAACTATGTTTTCTTTAAATATCCTGTACCAAATCAGGAATATGGCAGTTGTTGTCAAATAGTTAGTTTTTATGTGTGTTGAATTGGCGTTGGTTTTGTTGCACTTCAGTGTATCTGTTGTTTCTTTGTTTTCCGTTTATAGTTGATGTGTTTCCCTCTGTATTAGTTAGTAACCCGGATTTTTAGTCTCGCAATCGATTTGAAATTTTTAATTAGTGGTAAACTACAAAAAATAGAACATAAAAAATGAACGTTTATAGATGTTTACGTTATTTTGATGTATCAACTATTCCTCTGATAATTATGTTTCTTTGTAAAAGACAATTGCTTGGACGTAATTTTAATGAAAAACAAGAAAAGACACAATAAGCACTGATCATTCAAAACATTTAAAAAATGTCACGTAGTTCATGTTCTTGACAAGATATTTCCCGTGTCAAGTTTCTTCTTTATCAACTTTCTATACTTATTCGTATACTACAATTTAATTAAGAGAACTAACAATGCTAGATCTACCAATTTAACTCTGACACATTGACGTATCGGATGTAGCTTTTGTAATATGTGACTTCTTTTTTTAAACAATTGGTACATGTACTATACTGTTTTGCGTTTTTATATTCCTAGTTGGTATTGTATTTACGTTAGTGTTTTTCTTCTACGTTAGGAATAAAGTACATGTATCTTTTACATTTTGAAATATAAATTCAGGCATACTTGTCACAGTTAACATAACTAAAGTCGTATTTCTTTACCTAAATTATTCCACTGTTTAATATCGGTGCGTTTTAGTAAGATATGCTCAGTTTCTCCGACCTTTCATTTCTTTAATTCAGTTAACAGATGCTTCTTTGTAGTTAAGGTTTCATAAACTGTGATCATCCGTGCTCTTTCACTTACTACTTCATTTGGTTTGAAACATTTTATTAAGTGTTATATCGGCTAAACCAGCGTGTTTAAGTTATTATTGGTCAATGAATAATAAACTCTGTTTAGTATTGTACCTTCAAAATGTAATAGCACGTATGACCTCATTCCAGAAGAATAATCATTATTGTGATAAATAGTACTATGGGGACTACCTGCATCATGAACACGATGAAAATAAATTAGCTCATTGAGGTTTATAAGTGTTGTTGTAATTGATGTTTGCATTGCATGGTCCTTTGATAATTCGGATTCCTGTTATCAACTAAGTACTTCGACACAGTTCTTAATTAAATAATACTGCAATGACCTAATGATATGAACTGCAAGAAATTTTAGGCTTTGGTTTATTCCTAAAAAGAAGATGTTTATTCAAATAAAAAGGAAAAACAAACATGATGCTGTTACAAAATCGAAGCTTACTTGGAGAAAGTAATTGATAATTATGAAAATAAGATAATGTAGAATTATTGCAAAGGAGACACCAGAAAACAAAAGAAATAGAAATTAACAACTGTTGGTCACCGTATGCTGAGTAGTAATTATAATCTACAACGGTTCAGCTCTTATATGACTTGTAATAATCTGATAATAGAGAGTGAAAAGAAAATGTAAGATGCTTATTTGTGTCGAAATTTACAAATTATCGTTCCTCTATTATTTTGTGTAGGTATCAACGTCCACTTATAAGACATTGTAAACTTACTGTATTACTTAAGTATTGAAAAACATGTGACAAACTCTAAATAAATAATCTGTAAGAGATAAAACGAAGTTAAGTAACTGCTAAACTATAGGTCTACAAAACCTTAGTGGATATGATATTATATCGGAGCAATCGAATAGTGTTACTCATGGTACTGTATAATTTTCATAGAGACGTACATTGACAGATTGACTTCTCACCGGAAATGTTTTCTTAAGTGCCAATCATATCAAGCAATCATCTTCATTTAGCATTACTTGATTGGTTACACGGACAATCAACTCAATTAGGAAATCATCGATATCGCAATGTATTTAACTGAATATGTTTGAATCAAACGGCCGGGGTTAAATATGTTAAATTAATGATGAAATTAGATAATTGATTTTGGGAATAGTTATACAAATATATAATAATAATGAAAATATTCCTAATAATTAGTATTATCATATACTTTACCAATACGTAAACAGAGAAAGAAGAAGGCGCTTTAATACAATGCTAAGGGAGAGTTGTGCATTCATATTTTTGCAATCAATTTTACGCCTGTCATATCAATATTGATCCGAAGATATCTAACAACAAGCCGTTGATACGTCGGAAGAAAAAACAAATAAATAATAGTTGCTGACTTCCAAGGTTGTTGTACATAGCACCAGTGTCCTTTTGTCAGAATGAAAAACACTACAATTCACAAATGCAATTACTTCAAATGATTACTTATTAAAGATAACATTGGAACAATACAGCCTCAATATATTAAAATGTCATTATGGTGTCGAATGTTGGATCCTAATAAGATAAATGTTTTTTCACCACATAGATTTTGCATGAATATCAGATGCAATTCGTTCAAGTAATATAGAGCTAAAAGGCATTCTTATTATTAGAACATAAAAACTTAGCGATAACTAATACTTTTGCAATACTATATATAAATAACATTGTTAGAAAAAGAGAACAATAAGTTGAACTTCGAAAAATAAAACGTCTATAAAATATGGATGTTTCCAAATACAACTAGGACATTTTGACTGTAATACTACGAAACGAAAACGATGATTTAGTTAATGTTAAAACTACGTATAAATGTCTCTAATCCAATCAAAAGGTAAAACAAAATAGACCCGGAGAGCTAGAAAACATAAAAAAACACCGAAAGAAACAAATGATACTTGTCTCCTATGGGATATTCTGTAACGAGAACATTCTTATATCTTACAAGTTTCATTCAAACACGTTCTAAAAGGGACCTTTTATCAAAAGCATACTAAAACGTATATCCAAATACCAAGTCTAAAATACATTGCTAACAATGCATTTAAAATATTCATAAGAATCGCGTGTGTATTTTAGTCTATTCGCCATCTAATTATCAATGGAAATTACATATGCTTTACACGTAGTTATTTTTAGTCGCGTAGTACGTCACGTTGTTAGAACCGGTTTGGTTTTCGCGGGTAATATATAAAAAAGGATCATGTTTTTGTTTTCAATTATCGAGGTTAGGCGGTGACCACGTTGACTTCTACTACAGTGTTGACATATTTACAGTAGTGTAGACCTGTTGTGCAATTTAGGGAGATCAATTGTATATGAACTAATTATGATATTTTTTTTTTTTAGATATTCTGTAAGGCCAGTGTACCATGATTTTTAAAACAAATTTTGGACGTTACGTATTGGCATTCAGTGAATCCTATGTTTTTGTGGACAGTTAGTTAACTGATGATTTAGCTTGTATAATGTTTAATAAAATGACATGGCAACCGTGCTGGACAAAATCAGATATGTGTATCTTATTTCATACCAAGAATGATTATAGTATACAGTTTGGGTTTGAAGACGGTTTCAGAAATGAAGTAGCAATGTGCACATACAAACTTTATGTTCGTTTGAGCAAGTGAATTAGAACCGAACTCTTAACGATCAGAAAACCAAATATAAACACAAATAGTTATATAGATCGACAGCCAACCCAACTCTTCTGTTTGATTTTATGTTTAAGGCAAAAACCAAAGTTTATTATTTTTATTATCTGTATAAGAATGATTGTTTGTGGATTGAATCAGTCAACGAAATAGTCCACCTTGGTCTCACTTTCAATGTTGACATTATTTTCCTAGCAAATGCTGATCAGAACTTAAACATGCGTAACCAAACTGAAGGTAACATGAATACGGATGTTTGGGGGTCGAATAAGTCGGTGGCAAATTATCATTGTAGCAGAGATATTTATTATCTTCGTTTCACAAATTTAAACCAATAACCAAAAATGGACTGCTGAAATCAAATTATTGTTTAATCACTTTTATTATTGAACTGAACTGAATTTATTATTGAACTGAACTGAATTATGTTCTTTTTTCATATCTTGTAGCTTATGCCTCTTTTAACAAATTCCGTTTAGTAAATTATAAATATTTATGCATAAACCGTAGGTTTTTTGCTGTTACATTGTGTGGAGCAATTGCATTGCGTGAGTGTAAAAGGTAATGAAAAGACATGCATAACATATTGACTCCTCACGGGAAGTTATTTTTAAAAAGGCAATCAAATTTAACGATCATCTTGATTTATCCAATTCAATTGGTTTCATGGAAAATCACCTAAATTAGAAAACCATCAATATTACAATTATTGAATTGGTGTAAATTGGTTAGGTCATGATATCATTTGGTGGTGCACTTCTTTTTTTTTTGCTACGGCCCTTTGAAAATGACTAATTTTGAAGATTTTCCCATTTTTCATCGATTTTTACCTTTTTTTGGGCTATTCTCCTAAAAAAAATCACCGTTCCACAATTAAACTTTTTTTCATACTCTCTACACAGATGGAGTGGTAGAATCTGAATATTTAAAAAAAAAAAAAAATAAATAAACTATAGGTAGGTGTTTATATGAGAAATTTTTATCATAATTTGACACTTTTTTGTGTAAGGAGTAAGTCAGGTAAAGGCTGATTTTGGACTTAAATTGTATGTTCATCTAACGAAATATTTTGAACACTTTTGAGTGTCTATTTCAATTGATTCAGTTAGTTTATGTGAAATATTTTAACTGATTAACTCATTTAAAACGCTCCAATTTAAGCTTGAATATGAAAAATCCCTCAAATATGCAACAAATCGTCACTTTTCAGATGATTTTGTCAACAATGAAAGTGGCCGCTTCAGTTTTCGTTCTCAACCTTTATATGTTATATATTATCTTTAAATTCAACTTACATTTCAATATTATGAATGAACACGGCCACTTTCATTTAAGGTGTAATACCACCATTGATTATCCCTTATTAGTCTTTGTTAAATTTGCACTTTTCAAACAAATGTGCAGAATTTATCTTTGTTTCGAATAAAGAAATACTTGGGATGAGTAAAGTTTTATCCTGTCTAGTACTATTGAAAAAAAATCACATAACATTTCATTGTATATAATCTGTACATCATTGGAAGTTAACCAATCAAATTCCTCCCCTTAATTTATCTGTGTACAAGGTTAAGTCACCATGTAACCTCAAGATTACAAAACTTTCTATAGAAATCCCAAATAAAAAAATACCCAAATACCCAAGACATATGTTTATGACACAGAAATACTTTTACTGCAATAAAATGTAGGTTAATAACCTACAACTGTCAAATTCAATGAAATATCTTTTTAGAACTACTTTCGTATACAACCGGATGTGACTTACCATGATATGGTGGTATTACAACTTAAGAAGACAACCGTCTAAAATTTAACTAGAATGCGAAAATTGTGAAGATTTCAGTAATTTAGCATGTCTTAATGATGTTAGTACCCGATATATGTGCATCGTATTGTCAAAAAACAGCCCATATTTGTGTAGCAGGAGCATTCTACTTTCTAATAAATAGCTTAATTATTACATTTTCACAATTTTGTAAAACTGCTATATTTTGGGGCCAAAAGGGGTCTTACTGAACCTTCTCCTTTACCATACTGTAAATTTTGTATTTTTGTGATTTTTATCAGTTTTTAGAACAAAATCCATATAACTTCAACTTTTTTGTTATAAATAATTGAAAAAATACATATTTAAGAAATGTGAAAAGACCAAAATGATATGGGATGTACATGATTCCTGTAAAATCATTTTATGTATCCCTCACCCATTATCTCTAAATTTTGGCTAAAAATACAGACTTGATTGGCCGTAAAATTTGAAAACTGGATAACTCAAAAACCGTTCATTGTAAATACAGTTTTTTTTCACATAGTTATATTTGATTATAATTTTTTTTAAATTCATTGATATTTTCAACTTGTAGCACATGTTTTGGAAATAATTCAAGAACGAGATTTCAACGAGACTGAACGAGACTGAAAAGCCAGAAGAATACATCCTTAAGGCTAAAATGAGAAATCAATTTGTAATTCCTGATTTCAAGCTCATTGAACTTCAAACCATTCGCCTCGGTTCATTGTAAAATTAAGACCACAAATACAAATTGCTTGAAGGGGTAACTGATAGACAATAACAATAGAATCAACGTTAAAAGTTACTTTGTTCTGTCAAATGTTGTATCACAACAAGATGGCTCGCAGTTAATAGCAAATGTTATATCTCATACTAGACGATTTTGTATAAATCTAATTATTCAGGAAAAATAAGCAAGGCGCTCTCGTATTTTGCTTTCAATCTGTTGCTTACAGTCATTTTAATTATTCACGGACACTTCCGCTGCAGTTCTATAAATTATACGTATCGTTCTCAGAAAGTAGGTAAACCATAGTAATTATATTGCACTTTTGAAAAATAAGTATCTTCCAATTTGTCTGTATTTGAAAAGATATTTAAGAAAGGAATGATGTTATTTTATCTAGAAATAACCGACAGCTTCTCACTATTTGAATAGTAAAGAATATCAGTATTTCTCTTATTTCATTCCGTTAAAAAAAATTTCTAATTTTTCGTACAATAAGTGCGTCCTTAAAGATAAACAATATTTAAAATAACATAGTTTTTGTTCAGTCGGTTTATGTAATTAAGTTCTTTGGTGTTAATACAAATAATGTCAAGCCAAAATTTTACATCATGAAAATCTTTCACAAGAATATTTAAAAAAAATTACTTTAGATCAAAGTTGATATTCAGTCATTTGTGAACGAAAAGCGCGTCTGGTGTACACATTATAATCCTGTTTTTTTTATGATTTGTTTATTATCTACTATGTTACATCCTTTATCATTTTTGTTTTGTTTTTATGAGAACAAACATACACACGAAACGTGATAATATATATTCATTGGGTGTAATTTAATTTAAACTCTTATAATTTAATTTTGGATGCAATGCGTCTTCTGATTTGCTGACGCTATTTTGTTATGAGCCCATAGACATAATTTAGTCATGTGGCCGTGACGTCATCAACGTTTTTTCATGGTTTTCTGCGGTTTAAAATGGAATTTAGAATTAAATTATAAGAAATGACTGTAATATTTTTTCTGTCTATTCGAAATAACATAAAGAAATGTGGTGCACACTGTTAAATAACCCGCTACGCGCGTTATTCAGTGTGCACCAATTTTTTTATGTTATTTCTTCATAGACAGAAAAAATATTACAGTCATTCCTTAAATATGTCTTATCATTTGTTTTTCATCTTCTAGAAAGTCCGACAATACAAAACAAAACTATTTGCATATGCTGGTATAGTAGGTGGGTTAAGAGAGCCTCAACATGATCATGCTTACCTTGTTACATAATTGATATATCTATATTCATTATAGATTAACAGAAGTATAAGTTGTTGGTTGGTCAACACACTATAACAGCAAGGGAACATTTGGAATATTAGTTACAACTGTATTCATCAATTTATCTTTACAAACTTTACACACCATAAAATAACTGTTCTTATAAAAGTATAATACTTATTAAACATTCAGTATTATCATTAACAGATTGAAGTATTTGATAAAGCTAACTTACATTTTTTGTTGTAAGTTAATATTAGCCAAATGCACTACTGTTAATGGTATGCTATCGGCTGTGCTTTTTGATACAATTAGTTACAATTGTAACTGAATCACTAATTAAAAGTTATCAGGAATCACTAGAAATATATCTGTAAAAGTATTGGTGAACTGTTAATACTTATATGTTATCATGTAAATGTAATAAGAAAAGTATGACTATTTTACACTTTAAAAGCCAAAAATGATAACAAACATTTCATTACAGGCCTGATGTCACAAATAAAAACAGTGAAGCGTCAAAGATTTAAACTGCTGATCAACGTTCCAAGGTAAAATGCCCATATACAACAAGTACAGAGAAAACAGCCACACGCTGTCAGAGTTCTATATTTCACTACTATGACAATATGTTTGAGATAAAGATTAATGTATACTTTATCAATCTAGACTGTTGTTATTGATTTCTTCTGCCAGATATATCAATATAGTGCTGTTCGGAATTGCGTCCATATGTGGCTCTCTTGACCCGTAAAACGAGGTCACGCAAATCTTACTAAAGTATTCTAACGTGAATAAAAATTTATGTGGGATATGATGCAAAATGGAAAGCCTTCATACATCTCAAATTCTATAGTACAAACAATTCAAAAAAGTAGTCTACATAAAAAAAATATTAATCACAGTTCAAAAATCGTTCGTAATTGTGTCCGGTGGGCTACAATGTTCGTTCGAATATTCTGCGGAAAAAGAATAGAGAATCCAATCCATACAAGTAGAATAACAATGAAATATCCATGCATGTATAAATGCGTAAAGTAAAAATTATGAAGGGACAGGTAAAAAACGTGGAACGAAGTAACGTCGACAAAGATGTTGATATCCCATGATATACGAATGTTGTTCCGATGCGTTGAATAACCCTAATTTCTATCCGCCTACTAATTAAAAAAATAGCAGACTTGTCCACAGGTCTGGTCAGAAGCAGACCTGTCCACAGGTCTGATCTGGGGCAGACCTGTCCTAAGGACTGGTCAAAAGCAGACTTGTCCACAGGTCTGGTCTGGAACAGACCCGTCGATAGGTCTGCAGCAGTCATAAAAAAGCGGACCGTAGGTCTGGTCCACCGTAGACGAAGTTAACTTGCTGGTCTACTTAAAAATTCTCAAATTAACTTAAAAAGCAGTCAACAAGTGAACTCTAAGTTAACTTTTGTCAAGGTTAGGACCGCACCCATCTGTAAGAAATAAATAATGCATGCTATACTTTATTGTAGTTATAACTTATGATGGTATTATATTCATGATCACTTTTGCTCGAGCAATAGTGACTACATACACAATAAAATTCAGCTTGCATCAATTATTTCGATTCAGATTAGAACAAGTAAGATTATTTCTAAGAAGAGTTTGAAAGGAATTTTCTGTTTTCGTTTATCTATTCTTAAATCGTTGTAACGTTCTGAACTTATTAAGAAGCAACTATTATTTCCGAATTAATCTAAGTAGATCCAAAATTACTATCAAAAATATTTACTCCTTATTTTGAATAGTTAGTTTATAGTTTCATGGGGATTACTTATTTGTCCTCAAACACAGATCAGAAAAAAAAAATTAGTTGCTGACTTGCAAATAAATTGTACTTGTGCATGGAATGTTGGTTTATAATTAGAGTGCTAGCGGTAAATAACAGAGATAAGATCACATAGATTTTTGATGGATATAGATATTCCGGGTTAAAAAAGGAAGTCGTTCTAATAATTTGGAGCTCAAGGGCATTATTATCGGATAACGACCTCAGCAAAAAAAAATAATACTATAACTGTTTACTTAGTATTATCGAAAATTGTACTTTTGAAAAATAAGACGACATATTACATTTTGTAACAATGATATTTCTATCGGTTAATTCAAGAACAGTCTGACCGTTATTATATTTAGGTAAAAGGAAAATTAAAACGTGATTCAATCAATATATGAACATGAGTGTTATATAAGTAGCCAAATGAAAAAGCAACAGTTGTATACATATATGTGTTATATTAAACCAAAGAAAAAAAAACCAATTCAGGATACTAAATGACTAACTGAAAATCGTAAAAAGAAACCCACAACCAAATAAGACATTATTAACATGATTTAGACGTATGTTTGACAATCTGTTGAACATTTTCATTCAATCATTTGTTTTGTCAGAAATAGGTCTACGTTACATGGAATATCGTCAATGACAATGCTATATCAGTCTTGAATCGGTAATAAATGATATACAACACCTTATCCAGTTACCATGTTATTATTTTCAGATATTTAAAACTGTTTAAAATATCTCACATAGTAACTTAAAGATAACGTAGCCTTACAATAATTTACACAATTTAATAAGGTACATGTTTGGTAAAACCGGACTAGGATCATAAATTCCAATTTCCACATGAGAGATCACAAAAACATGATAGAGTACTAATTGGACAAAATTTTTCAAGTTAAACAGCTCTTGTTTTTGTGTTATTCGTTATAGGACTATAATTAGTACACTTGTTTTCAACTCTTTTATCAGTATTTTCAATTGGTATTTTTTAATTCTCTTTTATATTTTTTATTTTTCAATACTTGACCGTCATAAATGAATGTATACAGAATACAGAATTAATAACAATTAATACAAGCTTTTTAATCAGCAATTCAAAGGGAATAATGTGCATATAATGAATATTTACCACTGGCATGATTTCAGAAATACAATTCGCAATAGGTAAACATTATCAGTATTGATCTAAACCTTAGATCTAAGAATGCATTACATGATAATTTCGATGAAATACAGTAAGAGTATCATTTCTATCTTTAAAATTTTCCTGACAATTACATTTAACTGAGTCTTATTGTTTATAATTCAATCTGCACAAATGAGTTAGAAAAAAACAACAACACCAAATTAGGAATAAAAAAAGAAATATATAGTAATATGTGGGAAATAATCGAAGGCATACTTATCTATAATCTGGGGAGCAGGATCTGCTTACCCTTCCGGAGGACCTGAGATCACCCTTAGTTTTTTGATGGGGTTCGTGTTGTTTATTCTTTAGTTTTCTATGTTGTGTCGTGTGTGTTGTTGTTTGTTTGTCTTTTTCATTTTTAGCCATGGCGTTGTCAGTTTGTTTTAGATTTACGAGTTTGACTGTTCCTTTGGTATCTTTCGTCCCTCTTTTATCTCAAATACATGAAACGAATATTTTCGTTTATATTATATTACACCTTACACATGGATTTCTTATTTTTCTGAGAACCTGTTTCATGCAAGCAGTATCGATAGTTCACAAATGACATGGTATAAGGCATTGATTTGTTTCGAGGAAAGCTATAAACGATTTTGGTTTATTGAGTTGCTCACATAAGCATACACAAAAAACAATATTATACTGTACATATGTCGATAAAATGTTTTAGATGAACATAGAACATAGGGTATTTATACAGGATTAAAACATTTGCTGCAAGCCCAGATACGCCTGTCAATTTTGATTTCATCTGGTAAAATCACGTCCGAAACTAATTTGTGAATACGAATTTTCTTCCAGCTAAATGAAACAAACACGACGTAGTATTACAACCGAACGCATATTTTTTTCTATCGTATAAACATTTATTTATCTATGTAGATTTACGTGCACAAAATCATGTTGAAACGTTTTTTGTTTTGTTTTAAATACTAATAAAGATACCTTTTTTGAAGTTTGTTTTACACTAAAAATGTTTATTTAATTAAAAGATTTCACAATTTTATGTCAGCCTTTAATGTGTTTTCTATCTAAATAACTCTGATAAAATTGTTTTTTAAGAAAAAACATGCCTATCAGTAAATAAGTATAACATGTACTGTGACTTTAAGCATTGCTCAGTTTTCCTTCACCACAAATCAGTTTGACTTCCGAGTTGTTTAAAAGCCAGTTTCCTTATATGAAATGTAACTTGTGTTTTTTGCTTGTTTGGTAATTGTGTTAACGTGAATCGAACTATCTGTTACGTCAATGAACAGCGAGGTAGTTAAAATAGATAAAAAAGAACTATAAGACCTGGGTGAATCTAAAATGTACGTTGGATTATGCCTGTAGCATGTCAAGTTTAACATCATTAAATGTTTATAATTGTGTTTCACTTGCTCGTTAATTAGAGCATTTCATTGTGTCAGTTTTAATGGATTTGTATACTTTAATATCTGTGGTGTTCTGTGTTTAAAATATCCCTTTTAACAATTTCGGGTCAAACATTGATTCACTGCTAATAACACAGAAACATAACTGCTAAGGTCAGGTCAAACACCAGGATATACGGTAGATTCATTAATCTTCGTTGGATACCAATGTTTGTAGATTTCGTGGATACAGGTGAACCAAGAATTTAAATGATAACAAATTACAAATTTCATAAAGGAATATGTTAAGAATTTGCAAAACCACGCAATTAGATATTAACGAAAGCGTATGGTTGTCTCAATCAACGAAAATTGATATCCACGAAAACAAATGAATACACAGTACACCTGAATTAATTAACTAGTTGAAGCGAGTAAAACCTACGAAAACCAAAAACTATGGATCATGCGTGATCCCTTACCAACACGACAAATATGAACAAAGCCTTTAAAAAAGGCATTCAAAGCAAAATAAACCCCGAAAAAAACCGCATATATCCTAAAACATACCCGAAAAAAAAGATAAAAAAGAAATTAATTCATTCTACTGTTTTTCAAATTCAGTCAGTAACCTAGGGAAAACCTGCCGTCTGTTTACTAGATGTCTAAAGGTTAACACATCCTAGGAATGATGCATTGTTAGGTCAGTAACATGTTCGACGAAACTTCCTTTCAAATAATATATTTCTATCAATCGTACTGTTTTAAGGCGATCCCGAGTTTTCATGGGATCTACATCATGTATTTCCATTTACATGATTAAACAAAAAATATATTCTGCACTTAACCCTATTTGGTCTCAATATTGCTTTGAAATACAAAGTTGACTATACAGATATAACTAAACATGCAATCAATATAGTCTAGTACGACTATCAATATCATTTTACAAATGTTTTCTTTTATATAGATTGTACTATCTGTACTAGTAAAGAGCCAAATTCAATAGGTACATAAAGACTGACAGAATCGAACTTCAATTAAAAATGGAACAAATAAAAAAGTAGATTTATACCTAACTTAACCTCCCACTTGGTAATGTATTTTTATATAGTTCTTTATATTGAAAAACAATTGAGCGAGCAATCTAGACAGACATAACAGGTTAATGTGACAACAATTTTAACGGATTGACACAACGCAATAAACACATACGCCGATAAAGCAGACATAACAATACATTATTAGTCAATAAACTGTTAATGCAATGCAAGATTGAGAACCATAAATAAATTAATATCTTTCTATTCACGTCATTGGCGTGTTTTATGATAACTTGCCATATACAAGATAGATTTGTGATGTTTATATACAAATATTCACTTTCCGTAATGATTGAACACAAACACAATCATATTTAAAAGGAGTAGGTCCGGTAAGGACCGATTTTGGCCTCAAATTTCAGGTTCATCTGACGAAAGATTTTGACCACTTTTTAAACACCTTAGTGTCTATTTCATTTGAATCAATTAGTTTATGTGAAAGAATTTAACTGATTTAGTCATTAAAAACGATCCGATTCAAGTTCAAATATGAATAATCTACCAAATATGTCGAAATATGTCACTTTTCCAATGGTTTTTGTCAAAAATAAAAGTGGCCGCATCCGTGTTCATCCTCTACCTTTATATATGTTATGTTATATCATAAAATACAACTTACATTTCAATATTAAGGATTAACACGAATGCGGCCACTTTCGTTTAACACGAAAACCGTATAAAATTTAACTAAAAAGCTGGAATTGTGAAGATTTCAGTAATTTAGCATGACTTAATGGTGCTAGTACCCGATATATGTGCAATGTATTGTCAAAAACAGCCCATATTTATGTAGCAGAAGCGTTATACTGTTCAATAAATAACTAAACGTTTACATTTTAATAATTTTGTAAAACTGTTATATTTTGGGGCCAAAAAAAGGTCTTACTGGACCTACTGCTTTGTTTTATATATCTCGTAGCTAGTGTCCCTTTAAATTTGGATTATATATCTTGGTGATTAACAATTATGCAGCCACTACTTTAAATATCGATCCGAAGAAAACTATCATGAACACGTGCATACGTTGAAATAACATCTTATCAGAAAAAAAAACCCAAAAACAATTATAGTTGCTGACTTGTCGACTTGGTCGATGTACTTAGCAGCAGTGCTTTTGTGACAGAATGAAAACAAACTACGAATCACAAATGCAATTACTTGAACTTATAACTGATAACAAAGATATCATTGGAACAATTAAGCTTCAATATATTAAAGTGTCAATATGCTGTCTAATGTTGGATTCTCATAAGATAAATGTTTTTTTCACATAGGTCGTGTATGGATATCAGTGTTCAGGAAGCAGAAGCAATTCGCTCAAGTAATTTAGAGCTGAAAGCATTCTAATTGTAAGAAACTTTAGGCTATACTTTTGCAATACTATATATAAATAATGTTGTTGGAATTAAGGAGCATATAGCCATTACATTGTGATTTAAAAGAAACACGTCTACAAAATGTGTATACTTTTAAGTACAATTACGTACATATTGACCAGAGTATAGTTTAATGTAAGGAGAAACGAAAACGTGATTCAATTAATGTTTAAACTGCGTATCGTATAGAACGACAAATACTCAAACTATCAATAACCGGTGTTCAAATGTCCTTTATACAAACAAAAGGTAGACCAAAATAAATCCGGAGGTCTAGAAAACAAGAAAAACACTAAGCGATACAAATGATGCACTAGGGGATATTCTGTCACGGGAACATTCTAATATTTTACAAATTCGTTCGAACACGTTTTAAAAGGGTATAAGTTGTCAAAATGATGTTCACCGATTTAACTGAAATTCTCAAATTCGATTAATAGCATACTATAACGCAAATCCAAATACCAAAACGTCTGGAATAACTACTAACACAGTTTTTACTCGATGATATGTATCAGAAGATCGTGTGTATTTTAGTCGATTCGCCATCTAATTAACATTGTAGATCACATAACCCAATATAAACATCAACCAAACATATAGATAAATAGCTAACTCGTTTGTTTGATGTTTTTGTTATAGGTAAAACAAACTTTTAAGTTAATTATCTTTTTTATCTGTATAAGCATGAATTTTTGAGGACTAAACCAGTCAACGAAATGGTACATATTGGCCTTACTTTCAATGTTGACATTATTTTCGTTTTAACGGCTGAACACGAATAAAACCTGTGTAACCAATTTCTAGCTGATGAGGTCACATGAATACAGATTTATTGAGGCCACACTATTCAGTTGCAAATGAGTAATTGATCAGCGATTTTTATTAGCGTTTTCTTTTACAAATTTGAACCCGATACCAACGTTGCTGTTATAATCGATAAATTGTTTTATCATTTCACTTTCAATATCGGTTGAATCAAAGTAAATCTTTTTCTGATGTTTTTGGTTATATCTCGTAGCTAATGCTCCTTTAAACAAATTGATTGAAGTGAGTTATAAATACTTATGCATCAACACACATAGGTTATTCCTTTATACATGGCATTGAAGTAATTGAATAGCGTGAGTGTATAAGGTAATGAGAAGACATACATGACATATTAAGTTCTCACGGGAAATTCTTTCTAAAGTGGCAATCAAATAAAACAATCATATTGATTTATCAAATTCAATTGGTTTCATGGATAAGCAACTCAATTAGAAAATCATCATTATAACAAGTATTGAATGTATTAAATTGGATTCAAATTGGTTGGGTCATGCGAAATATGAATAATCAAATGATATCATTTACGAACAGAAAAAAAAGAACGGAGGAATAGAAAAAGAAGAAACACCGAAAAAAACCGGTTATAGAATAACTCAGAGTTGGGTACCTGTAACAAATTATAAATCTGTCACTTTCTATGTGATCCAGTTTCTTGTCGGATAATGGTATCCAGAAATTGTTGTAATTTAATGATATTGTATTAGCTATTTATTTTTGCTTGGGTAATCATCCAGGCCACTAGTATGTCTAGCTCAGACTGCGTGCATTCTGTCGAGTTGGTGCTTATTATTAATGCTTAAAATACGGTGTAAGTTTACTTGTTGTTGAAAACAAGTGACATTACGTTATTGCAATCTAAAAAACTGGATCCATAGTGAATGGTTGTATCACAGGCAGTCATTAGAAGTTTTTCACATATTTTCTAACAATGTGTAAGTCAACAAATGAATTGTATAATACGAAATTTAAAATAGAAGCCGAAAAATAACGATGTATGCATCTGTCAGTTTAAATCTACTCGTAGGTAACTTTTGACAAAAAAGTTAAAAAAACATTTTCCGAAATAACCTAAAACAACTTAAAATATCGGTGAAAAAAGAAAAATAACAGGAACACAAATGTGCCTTGCCAATTAAGATAACACGAGACATGAAATTATAATATCTGATTTTAAGCTTGATTTTCTTCAAACCATTCGCCTTGGTTCATAGTGAAGTGAAAATTACAACCACAAATGCAAATTGCTTGAAGGACTAACTTACAGAAAATAACAATGAAATTAACGGTAAAAGTGACTTGGTTCTGTCAAATGTTGTATCACAACAAGATGGCTCGCAGTAAATATCATACGTTATATCTTCTACTAGACGATTTTGTATAAATCTAATTATTCAGGATACCTAAGCAAGTTGTTCTCGTATTTTGCTTCAAAATCTGTAGCTGACAGGCATCTTAATTCGGACACTTCCGCTAAAAAAAAAATAAAGCTAGTGCAGTTTTATTTATACTTTTCGTTGTCAGAAAGTAGTTAAACCATAGCCGTTACACTGCACTTTTGAAAATAAGTATCTTTCAATTAGTCTTTGTTTAAAACAAAAATAAAAGATATATAAGAAAGGAATTATGTTGTTTTATCAAGAAACAATCGACAGCTTTTCATTACTTAAATATTTAAGAATATCAGTATTTCTTTAATATTATTCCGGTATAATAGATTTCTAATTTTCCGTACAATAAGTATATCCTTAGAGATGAACAATTAAAAATGACATGATATAAAACTGATACTTTAACTATTTTGAAGAAAGCTATTATCGACTTTTTCGTTCAGTCGGTTGATGTAATTAAGTTCTATAGTGTTAATACAAATAACGTCAAGCCAATATTTTTACATCATGAAAATCTTACTAAAGAATCTTAAAAAAAATAACTTTAGATCAAAGTTAATGATAAGTCATTTGTGAACAAAAAGCGCGTCTGGTGTACTCATTATATTCCTGTTTTTTTATGATTAGTTTATTATCTACCATGTTACATCCCTTATCATTTTATTGGTTTTTATGAGGACAAACATACACACGAAACGTGGTAATATACATGTATATTCATTGGATGTAATTTAATTTAAACTCTTATATGTCTTATCCTTTGTGTTTATTAATAAATGCTAGTGCGTTGATTGAAGAGGTGCTTACAATCTGTTTTTTACTAAAATATACGCTGTTTTTCATTTATTTGACATTACATTGAGAGTAGTATCGGGACATGTGTCAACATTGACGAAATTATCATCTGTAACATGCATACAGTAATAATAAATTTTAGAAGGTGCAAACAATTCCAGAACAAGCTATACAATATACTACATACAGTTTTATTGAGGTAAATGTTAATCACTCCATCGATAATATTCCTTTCCTTCATACAAACACAGGCTCAAAATAATCTAACAATACCAAGATAGCTAGCTATGTGTAATGTTTATCTTGCTTCTGAACAAAACAAAAAGTAAAATACAAAAAATACTAAACTCCAATAAAAAAAGTCAAAACAGTAATTCCTTTATTAAATGGGAAACTCACAGCATTTGGTTTTGTAGAAAGCATTGGATGGAACCTGGTTTTCTAGGTTTCATGTATAACAGTCGCAAATAATTTCATTTCATATACTACAAGCTCCATTTCAAATTACATTCTTTACGAAATAATGTCTCCTGTAAATCATTGGAAACACTCAACCTTGACCCACTACGTTAGCTTCCCACTTGTTTTTGATTGCAAGACAAACACGTTGCTATGCATGTATCTTATGTAGTGCAGTGAGGTTACTAACCTTATATTGTATTTTATTGATAGTACTATTTATCTTCATCATGATTACACTACCTTTATTATCTGAAGTGCCAATATAGACAGAATGACATATCACATAAGACGCCGAAAAGAAAACAGACTTAATATTCTATAGTTGGTCAATAAACTATCCATTTATTGTTAGAATCAGAAAAAGAGTAGCAATTATCTATTCAATTGCATATACGTCATTAGCGTGTTATGAAAACCTGCCAAAAGCAAGACACATTTATGTAAGTCAATGTACAATGTTTTGCCTGGAAAAAAACATGAAAGGCAATAAGTATAGTAGTGGTCATATTGTTTGACCATTATCAGAAA
This sequence comes from Mytilus edulis, assembly GCF_963676685.1. Taxonomy (NCBI): domain Eukaryota; kingdom Metazoa; phylum Mollusca; class Bivalvia; order Mytilida; family Mytilidae; genus Mytilus; species Mytilus edulis. Next base: position 49,677,673 of record NC_092357.1, on the reverse strand, counting down.
TCGATCTTCAATTCTAAAGATAAGTGATAAACTGAAACTTTATTTGAATATGAAAAAATATCCTACATGTCAATGCATTTATTTATAAATAGATTAACTCATCATAGGTACCATCGCTTTTCTTAAAATGCTTAATATAGAGCTTCAATTGTAGAAAAATAATATAATTGAAAACATATCACAGGAAATATATATTCTTGAGATTTTTTTCACATATAATTTTATTTAGTCTGTGACGTTTTGGGTTTTAATGAACGTAATCTAGGTTTTACTGGTACATTTAGATTAACAAGTCAGTGATTTTGTTATCACAAATTACTTAAAATCTTTACTGAATTATTTCACACAATCCATATAAATATTTGTTTTTAAAGTTTGCTTGATTTGCATTTAATTACAGAAGTGACCATTTGTTTTAGGTTTGCACTAGTTTAAAGTCATTGTTCAATATATGATGAGATCGATAGACTTGATTTCATATTGATGATTTTTGTATAATATAAGAACATTATACATTTTGTACATGGACGTTATAGATGTTTACATTATTTTGATATCTACACAATTTCTCTGACAATTAATTTTATCTGTATATGACAATCAATACGACTTAATTTGAATTAAAAAAGAAGAAGAAAAATTTAGACGCAATAAGCACAGATAATTTGAAATTATTCAAACATTACAAATTTGAAATGTTTTTTGTGATATATTTTCGTGTCAAGTATCTTAGTGGATATTAATTTAAACTTGAGTCACAATGATGAAACGGAAGAAGCTTGTTTTAACAGGTGGTATTTCACTGTCTAAGTTTTTCCATTTAAATTTTCTCCTGATATTTACGTAAGGGTTTGTCTTCCCTTTAACTCGAAGAACAACAAACGTTAGGAACTCTAACAAACATAAAACATCAACATTCCTAAAAGGAAATTTAAAGGGGAATTTATGTTTTCTTGTAACTTTTTTCAAATCTTTGTGACGCTCTGAACAAAAGGCAAACATTATTTACGGACTAATCAAAACAGATACAAACAATTACTTGCACATATTTACTCCTAATTTTTAGTGTATATTCAGAATATATGAGGATTAATTATTTGTCATCAAATTCTTGAAACATTGATCAGGAAGACAGATCAGAAAAAAGAAACATGTATTGATTACTTGCAAATTCAATATACTTAACACCATTTTCTCTTTGGAAAGAGTGAAATACAAATGACGAACTGCAATCAATATTGCTTCAAGTGAAACAATGTAACTGATCAAAGAAGAAAACTTAGACCCTTAACATGTTGCTATTGAATGTTGTTCCTTAATTAGAGTGCTTGCGGTCAATAACAGGTGTAAGATCACATATATTTTGTATGGATATAGATATTCAGTGTTAAAAAGGAAGTCGTTCAAATAATTTGGAGCCCGAAGCCATTCTTATTGTCAACGGAAAACTACCTCAGCAAAAGAAATAGTACTATTACTGTATAATAAGTATTATCGGAAGTTACACTTTTAGAAAAAGAAGACGTCCTGTTAATTTTGATATTTCCATCCTTTAATTCAAGTACAGTCTAGCCGTAATAATATTTAGGTAAAGGGACAAAAAAAAACGTGATTTTATCAATATATGAAAAACACTTTATATAAGTAGCCAAAATAGAAGTAACAGTTCAATACAGATTTTTAAAATGTTAAGCAATGACAAAAAATTATTCAGGATATAATTCAAAAATACGATTGAATAGTAGGTCCTCACGCCATCTGAACAGAAGCCAGTAAAAGTCTTGTCAAATATAATACAGTTCTTTTTCACTTGTTCGTTATTTAGAGCTTTAATTGTGTAAGTTTTAATGGACTTGCCTCTTTCATTATGCCGTGGAGTTCTGTGTTATATTTATACATATTTGTCAATATCGGGTCAAACATTAATACATTGATGATAAGACTGATACACAATTTTTAAGGTCAGGTCACTCGTAGTGTAAGTTATAACACCCTGATATAATCCTGAATTAATTGTCTATTTGAAGCTCGTTACACGTACGAAACACAAGATTATGGATGATGCTTCTACCTCGATCCCCATGAAAAAGATGTTGATGATCTACCAGTCAAAGCCTAGACATATAGTTTTGTATGCATTAAATATTATTTGGAATATCATTACATGTACATAACCCAAGATTATGGATGATGCTTTATCCTCTATTCCTACGACAAATATGCTGATGATCTACCAGTCAAAGCCTAAACATATAGTTGTGTACCAATTATTATTTGTAATATCAAACTAAAATTTAAGGCAACAATAAAGAAAACAAACTCGCATATAGCCTAAAGCATGCCCGAAAAAGAAGATTGAAATCGACCGATTCATCATACTATATTATAAGTATTAGCTAGAAGAACCATGGATAATCTCCCTATGTATATTAGATGCCTAATGGAAACATACATACGTATAACGAATGATGCATTATCGGGTTCTTACATATGTAACACGTTGGACTTATATATTTAACATCCAGTCATATTATCGATTACTTCTACAATATATGTTTCTTGGTCAACACCATGTTTTAAGGGACATGATTGATCGTTATGCATTTTGAAATATATGCTTGGAATTGTAAATCATGTGTTTGCACATATTTGTCTCTTCATTGTCGGTTTCAATCTTCACCTTTGATATCGTTTCTTATAATTGTCTCTGTATAAAAAGGAAGCTGTATTCATAAAACTCATCCTGATTAAGATGACATTTTACCAGTTTGGTTATATATGCTGATTTAATTTTCCCAATATTGTTCGTGTTTATCTTCTTACAGAATTGATTTAAACATGGTCACTGTAGACTAAAAAAATAATACTTTGCAATATAAGAAGAACTTAACTGAAATGTTTTGACAAAACTAGCTAATCCTCCCACTTGGTAATACATTTATAATTAGTTTTTATATCAGAAAAGAAATGGGCGAGCAACCTAGACAGACATACATAACAGGTTAATGTGACAATGATTTCAACGGAGTGACACAACACAATAAACACATACGCCGATAAAGCAGACATAACAATACATTATTGGTCAATAAACTGTTAATGCAATGCAAGAATCAGAAACATCAAGTAGTTATTATCTTTCCAATCACGTCATTTGCGTGCTTTATGATATCTTGCTTCTGGACATACACATTTGTGTTGTTAGTATACATTTTCGTACACGAAAAGTTAAGTTATAAAATTACGAGAGTATATAATTTTTGTTATATATCAGAGCTGCACTCGTAATCGAATTTAACTCATGATAGATATCAGGATTGAAATTTTATATTCGCACCATACATTTGTACATGCGTTTCGCCTACAAAAGACTCATAAGTGATGCTTGAATAAAAAAAAAGACCATATAAAGTTCGAAGTTGAAGAGCATTAAGGACCGAAATTCCTAAGTTTTTATATCAGAAAAGAAATGGGCGAGCAACCTAGACAGACATACATAGCAGGTTAATGTGACAATGATTTCAACGGATTGACACAACACAATAAACACATACGCCGATAAAGCAGACATAACAATACATTATTGGTCAATAAAATGTTATCTCCCTGCAAGAATCAGAAACATCAAGTAGTTATTATCTTTCCAATCACGTCATTTGTGTGCTTTATGATATCTTGCTTCTGGACATACACATTTGTGTTGTTAGTGTACATTTTCGTACACGAAAAGTTAAGTTATAAAATTACGAGAGTATATAATTTTGGTTATATATCAGTGCTGCACTCGTAATCGAATTTAACTCATGATAGATATCAGGATTGAAATTTAATATTCGCACCATACATTTGTACATGCGTTCCGCCTACAAAAGACTCATAAGTGATTCTTGAATAAAAAAAAAAAGACCATATAGAGTTCGAAGTGGAAGAGCATTGAGGACCGAAATTCCTAAAAGCTTTGCAAAATACAGCTAGAAAATAAAATTTTATTAGGATTAACCCCTCAAACAAAGATCAGCAAATGAGAGTTATCAGCATCGTGTAATGTTTGCTAAATCACATGAAATTACATGTGATTGAACTATTTCAAAAGTTTATAAAACTAATCATTTACATTTAATATGTTTTTTTATAGGCTACATAAACATTATGTTGTTTTATGAACAAATATACCATCAATTCAATTTATTCGAGTAATCCTAAAAAAAGATGGCGAAAATTATAAGTAGTTTAATTGGCAAAGGTTGTATGTCTTATTATATCATGCAAAAAAGTACAACAATTGTATCATCATATGATGAAAATATCAGAATATTTGTAAAAGGAATGACATGAAAGTCCAGTTATCAACTAGTAAGTTAAATTCGGCCATGGGCGTCAAATGCTATTGGGTTATGATATCGTTCGGTTTGAATTATGCGTCTAAAATTTCCAGATCAAGCTAAATCATATTGAGATCAGTTTCATTGAGTGATTTCTGAATCCCTTTCTAGCACATGCATGTGATTCATACGTGTTTCTTATTTCTTGTTTTTTTTATATACATTAGACCGTTGGTTTTTCCCGTTTGAATGGTTTTACACTACACATTTCTAGGGTACTTTATAGCTTGCTGTTTGGTGAAGTAAATGCTCCGTTTTACAGACCGTACTTTGATCATTTACTTTTAGAAATTGTGACTTTGATGGAGAGTTGTCTCATTGGCCCTTATACCACATATAGCTATATAATCACAATACGCTCTCATGTGCATTATTAGAGGATTATCATTCATTTATCTTGCATAATATATTCATTTCAAATTCAAAAAAAAACATAGGTCCTTATCAATATAATATCAAAAAAATGTTGAAGATCAAGACATAATATACACAATAGTTTCTAAGTACAATATGTAACCTTATTTTCTTTCAAATACGACTTCAATATTTGAAGATAACATTATATTGATTAATTGTAGAACAAATTTGTTTCCAGATGACGCCGATAAAGCAGACATAATATTGCATTATTGGTCAATAAACTGTCAATGCAATGCAAGAATCAGAAACACTAAGTAGCTATTATCTTTTCATTTACGTCATTGGAGTGTTTATTATAACCTGTCATTAGCAAGACAAATTTCTTTAGACATTTAATTCTGCATTCAAGGAAAACAAAGGGCAGTTATAAAACATATATAATACTGCTTAGATTTAACCAGAACCTCACTCTTCAGTTGGAAAAAGATTATTGACAGACAGTAATTTAATACACAATAGTTTCAGGATAATGTTAAATGGCAGTGTCATTATCAATTGAACCATGATTTTATCTTTTTTTAAATTTTAATCACCGTGCTTAAATTGAAAAATTGACGTTCATCTTAAAATATATTACCACTTTTAACAAGTGAAATTTTAATTGAATCGATTGTATTAACATAGCAAGGATACCCAACTAGCCCACGATAGTATTATTATCACCATCCATATCGCAGGTATGATGTATTCCACTGTAATAAGTATACACCTTGGAAATGGAAACAAAAAATGTCAAAGGTAGTATGTGTTCAAACTTATGTAACCATGTACTTTTGTACAGTGATACTAAACTCAGCGCTGTAAATTTTGGTGCTTTTTGAACTTATCCTAAATTTTAAATGTATGTGAATAAACTCATCATATATACCAGGACAGATGCACGTTTCGTCTACAAAAGACTCATCAGTGACGCTCGAATCCAAAAAAAGTTAAAAAGGCCAAAGAAAGTATGAAGTTGAAGAGCATTGAGGACCAAAATTCGATTTTGTTTTGTATTTACGAAATATAATGTAATTCATTTCTTAATCATTATTAAGAACATATTGTATATTTTCGCAAACATGAACTTATCAAAATAAGCACGTATACGGTTTAGAGTATATGAGGTTTAGAAGTCTGCAAATACCAATGATGACGGACAAGGCAGTTTTGTATAAACGATTGTTTATCATTGTAGGCACATATTGTTTTCATATGACTGAAGGGATCAAAATATTCATTATCCAGACATAAAGGAGTAGGTCCGGTAAGGCCCCTTTTTGGCCCCAAAATATAGCAGTTTTACAAAATTGTTAAAATGTAAACTTTTAGTTATTTATCGGACAGTAAAATGCTTCTGCTACATAAATATGGGTTGTTTTTGGACAATACAATGCACATATATCGAGTACTAGCACCTTTCAGTCACGCTAAATTACTGAAATCTTCACAATTCTATCATTTTAGTTAAATTTTAGACGGTTTTCGTGTAAAACGAAAGTGGCCGCACATAAACTACTTGATTCAAATGAAATAGACACTTAAGTGTTTAAACAGAGGTCAAAATCTTTCGCCAGATGAACCTGAAATTTGAGGCCAAAAATGGTCCTTACCGGACCTACTCCTTTGACAAGAAGAAGGAAAAATAACGTCTGTTCTCAACTTCAACCGAAAATGATACCGCTGGCATTCGATTTATATGTTCTGTGTTTCTGTTGATTCGTTGTTTTCCCTTATAGGGATGTGTTTCCCTCGATTTTAGTTTGTAACCAGGATTTTTGACTTTTAACAGCGGTATACATACTGTTGTCTTTATCTGTAATTAATGAAACTTGAAAAATGAATTCAATACTTAATTTTGGCGGTAGTATGACCTGCTATTATGCATTCAATGACCCTGGCGAGCTTTAAAAAGACGAATCAATAGCCTTTCAACATTATGAGAGCATATACTTCGTTCTGTGATCAATAATTTATGTATCCATTTAGTGTTTGAAAAAAATCGCCCTGAATCTATAATAATGCATTGTTTTTTTTTCCCGTTCATTAATATACTGTTTGAAAGATGTACGGATTCAGTGATTTTTAAACCTTCTACAGTAACAATGAATAATACTTAAAATAAAACTTTTGGCCTGTCAATTGTGTTAAACATTTAAGATCAGGGACGAATCAACGGATTAGCTAGTCAAAGCTGTCTGCCTACCAGTATAAAAAGGAAAATGACATGATTGCCAATGAAAAACTATTCACAAGAGACCAAATTGCACAAAAAATTATAAACTATAGGTCATCGTACGGCTTCAACAATGAGCAAAGCCAATACCTTTTAGTAAGCTATAAAAGGTCCCAAAATGACAAATATAAAACCATTCAAACGAGTTAACTAATTGCCTATGTTTTGTAAATAAAAAAACCGAAAAACAAATTTGTAACACAACAACAAACGACAACCATCGAAATACAGGCTCCTGTCTTTTTATATGCTAAATACATGACTAACGTCGTATTTTCTTCATATATTTATTAAATTTAATTTATTTGTAATTATTTTTATCATCAAATGCAATCACATGAATTCTTAACGTATATAAAATATAGCCAGTATTAATATGCCTAATCGTTGTCCAGCTGGTTCTAAATATATATCCGATTTCATTTCAACCTACTTTGATTCCCCCATCATTTTTTTACAGTACATTTGATGAAAAAACCTTGTTGATTTTCTATAAAAAATCATTAACCTCATTGTAAAGAAAAATTAGCATCATTGTTGGTCAATCAACTTTATATTCAAAGTGGGAGTTGGATACTGAAACAACCTTTTATTTGTCTATTAACGTCATCGGCATTGTGTAATAACATTTTATTACTTACATTATATGATATTATTTCAGTTAATTGGAAGAATGGCAGCCGTTCTCGTCTTTCAAAAGAGATGAACTTGACCGTTTTATGCTATTATAAAATTGCAGTAGGACATTGCGCGTAGATATACTATTGAAATACGACAGTGTTATTTTTGCGAAACACCGCAGATTTGAAAGAAAACGTCAAATGCTGGTCTACTTATAAACAATAAAATGCTTGTGAAAGACCACCAACAAGGTAGAATTATCATCATGCACGTATGCAAGTTTATACATGTTATGTGTTCACAATGATACATCTATTGGGGGAAATTAATCTACCGTTGAAATTTAATTCGATTCCATGCGCTAATAATTGAAAAGGTATGTTCATGTCAATCCATTTGCAAGTATGAATTCATAAACCATAATAGCATCAGAATAACAGACGACTAAACGTGCATTATATGCAAATCTGTCCAAAAAATTCATGATTATATGTTATTTTTGCATCTTTGTTTTACTTACATATATGATTCATATATATTATAAGTATAAAAGAAAGTTCCGCAATCAAATTGTCATGATATTCAAACGGATTAGCCATTGCAAGCTATCAAAAGTAGTGACGCTTACTTCTTATCGATAAAATAACATTGTAGTTGTTAGAATAGGAGGACATGATCTTTAACAAACGATTGACAACTGCGCTGACTTGTTTCTTTATTCATACTGACTTTATACATAACATATTGACCTCGGACAATACAAAAAAAAAATCATTAGATGTGAACATCCATATCTGCACTCAGGTGTTTCTCTCTGCGTAAAATTCTAACCATTGTTTACAATTTCGATTTGTTTGATTCAATGATTCAATTAATCTTGGTTTGAAGCTCACTTTGAATTTTTACAAAAGTCCAATTCATTGTTTATTACATTTATTGGAAAGGCCACTAACAGTTTTGTTAAAACACATTCTTCGTTTTGTATGAACGTTGGTAAGAAAAAAACATACAAGTCGGTTCAACAGTCATTCACCCTTTTGCATCAATGTTTACGTTTATGTTTGTATCAGAAACAATTGAATCAACATGTTTGGTATCACCATGTGCTGTATTAATGCGATTAAAAATGACTGCATCAATATGAATTTGTTCTCTATAATCAAATACAGTTGGGGAACCTAAGTCTCTTTTAATTGTTATTTGTTTAATATCACGTGTTTTTCTACTATGTGTTGTATTTTACCAGAAAACCCTTTTCGCAGATTGTTCATTACACTCATCACACTTAATATAGATATACTGATTGATATCATAGGCTAGAAAAACATGATACAGTTAGTTATTATTAGCATGATTATTTGGCAGTTCAGACTGAGTTGTCTTTCGTTTTCCAGATATCATTTCAATTTCACAAAAGCGCGAATAGATTCAATCTATTTATAGACATGTATAGTATGAGTGTAGGATAAAAGAGGGACGCGAGATATCAGAGGGACAGTCAAACTCATAAATCGAAAATAAACTGACAACGCCATGGCTAAAAATTGAAAAAAGACAAACAGACAAACAATAGTACACATGCCAAAACATAGAAAACTAAAGAATAGGCAACATGAACCCCACCAAAAACTAGGGGTGCTCCGTAAGAGTAAGCAGATCCTGTTCCACATGTGGACACGTCGTGTTGCTTATGTGATAAATAGTCTAATTCGGTAGGTCACGTAGGTCACATTCATGGAAGGGAAGGGGATTGTAGTTACGACGTAAGGAACATATCCCATATCATTTGTGAAACGGTCTTTTAATTATGGTCATCCAACTCCTGATGGCGTCCGTAAAATTTACGAATGGTTAATTACTCATATCTATAACATATCACTGATCTTCTAAAAGGATATATATGTGGGAACGAGTTCTTATTATCTGACTAAATAAAAAACAACCGCTTTACAGTTTGACATTTACTTGCTACTTTATCTATGTTTATCTAATTTCATTTTGATACCACCAAAGTTGAACAAAGGTAGACAGAAAATCATATAAATTTACATTACATTGCCTTGTACATTTGCAGATACATCTAAGGTGGCGTCGCCTATGTTACGTCGACCTTGAATATAAGGGTAATTCGAGACGTTGCCAATCCTGCAGTCTTCTCAACATTACGGGGGCCTTAAAAAAGTACCTTACGTAGAAAAAAAAATTAAAATACAATATATATTATGATTTGAGTCTTTCGAATGTAAAAAGAAATCACAGTTCTATCGCAATTAAACAAACATAATTGATAAAACTTAATCGCATAACACCCATTTTCATCGGGTCACTCAATTTGAACCAAATATTTTGCTCACTTTATTTCGAACGTATTGAAAAAAGATTTGTTTTCCTTTTAACCGTTGCCTTGTTTCCATGATAACTTTACATAATATATGTTGTCACGAAACCAAATTGAATTTTCTTTGTAACTTTTTTACTGTCATTATCTTTTCATGTACTTTTTGAAATGCAATTCCTTTAGCTCCAAGGCTTAGAAACGCTTCTAAGTGGTCTTCCTCTGTTTTGTGTGAAATAATTACATTGAAAATGTTATACGCTGTTGATAATTGTGATTTTTCTAAATGTAACGGTCCATAAAGTAAGTACCCTAGTTTCCATTTAACTGTGATGGGTCCGTTTCCGTGTACAACTCTATCTTTAACTTATTTCCATATAAAACCGGCTCTAATTAAAACCGGAATTTAGTATATTATATTTTCTCAATTTCTATCTAAAATTTGGACAGATTTTAAAAACTACCTTTATGTGTTACTGTGGCAGTTGAAACATAAATTGTTACGTTTAACAATATCGAGGCGTTTATCTAATTTTCGTATTCTTATGCAGATGGCTGGCGAATCAATTTGAAAATCTTCACAGCTAAACGGTTTTGCATTTCTAGTACTTGTATTATGTTTTATATATGATTTACAACAAAGAAATTAGCAACTGCAAAAGCAGGCTGAACGCAAAACTTCACTTTCTGACTGTATAACTTGTCCAACTTCCAATTCATATATCTTTATATATAATTTTGCGAAGAACTCGTAATAGCTTACTTGTCGTACCATGCTCCAAAGCTAGATATTTTTTTATTATTATAACAAATATATTAATGTTCGAGTCCTGTGTCTGATCAATGTTGGATTGTATTGAACTGCTGATAGTAAGAATTCCAAAAAAGCTTGGCAATTCTATTATATTGACGGGAATTGCTCGATATAGCGGACGGGACAGCATAACTTGACGTAGGAATTAATGTTGCAATTTCGCCTGTCTCTGTTAAAATTCAAGCGGCATCACTTTACTGTGACAATGATAGGGAGACTTTATGTGTTTGTACAATTTCAGGCGAACTAGTAGGGATAAACGATGGACTTTTAAAATTTCATAAGATGGATGTGATGTTTGATTGGAAGTAGGTTTCGAAGTTTTATCTTCTTATATCATAAAATGTCTTAGTTTAGTAACACAACTTGTGTCTACGTTTTCAGTCCCTATATCGTGTTTCAGATGCATTCGCAATTTAGTTATTCTATGTGTAGAAAATTTTCTTCTGATGATGAAAGTTTTTGTATGTAGCTAACAGCTCATTTCTGTCAAATTCAAAAATGTCTTTTGCTTCGACAAATTTTTCGTAAAAGTCTGGTACCTAACGATTGCCTGTTCTGATGGACTTTCTGTAATTCAATTACTCACGGCACCATACGATTTCTTATCTGGCTCTTAATCAAACACAAAAGCTTTACAGATTGACAGTTATTTGCTACTTTAACGAAAGCTAACGGGACGTCGCCGATGTGATATTGACTTATGTTATATAGGTACATCGAGACTTTTCCGGTCCCGCTGTCGACACATTTCACCGATAAGTTGGTCAAAACTTGGACAATATCTTAGGTGGTTTTACTTCTGTATACAAAAATCAAAACGTATCAGATAAAATGTATTAAATACAAGACTGTATACCTTAACCTGGTGCTAGTTCTTGACAAACAAGAAGCGTGATATACATAAAACATCTTGTTGTGAATGAAATACTATCTACAATGTACAAAGGACAAAGGAATTAAGTTTGAAATCTTTAAATATTCACACTCAATGTGCTACTTGTAATTTATAATCCAAGTTTCGATGTTTTAAAAAGAATTTATAAAAAGTAAAATATCGTTTTTGTGTGCATTTGTTTTAAGTACATGTTATTAAAAGAAAATTACCTAACATGCCAGTTCAATAACAACATGTATACAGCCTCATAATGAAAAAAAAACAATTGACATTTCTAAACTGAAAGACATATCTATATATCGATATAACTATATAATGGTACAGTTTTTAAATAGTTTACAATTGTTTGGCAATTTCGGTTTTAATCGAATGTCATACATAATGCAATATTATATATATAAATAAAAAAATTAACAAAATTGTAAACAGACGACTCACGCTTGCATTTATATAAGTGACTAACAGGTCTAAGGTTAGACGCGTCTTGAATGAAGCATTTCAAACAAAATATTCAAACTGGTATTAAAACGCTAAACGGTGTAAATGATTTAGACCCTTAGTTATTATAAGAACATGCGTTTTGTTTGTTTCCAATACTGTTTTACGCATTATTGTTTTTACATTTCGTAGGCTAGCAATTATTCCTTATAGTTTTCAATAGTCATAGAAAACGTACAAAATATATTATGAGTACACCGAAAGAGGTTTGTAATGGTAGATTTCATTGGTACGTTATCATATGATTATATGGTTAAAACCAATGAAAACAGTCTGAAGTGCTTCATATGTGAATATATAACTTTGCAATTTTTGTGATAAAATATATTTCCTGTTTACACTTTGTTGCTTCACAATGGCAGAGCCTTAGTTGATTTGCTTTGTTTTCAAAATGTTTTTACAGTTTCTTATTTATATTAATGTGCCTGTGTTAATATGTTTGGACCCAAATGGAAAAAATGTTTGTTCAAAGTTCGTCTCTCGCAAAATGTACGTAGTTATACATATTGAATATCTTATTTTAACTTCTTTTCATAACTTGTATTATCATTAGCTAAATGGTACTTATATTTTATGTTAATTTATGATATTAATGTCATGAAAACTATAATGTAAACCATTTCATGATCGTTATTAAGTAAACATGTAAAGAATAGTCTGTATAAGATGTATATCAGTAAAGTCTATTGTTTTATAGTTTTATCTTTACCTTTGCAAGCATTCATTTTGATTTTGCAGCAATTCAAAGAAGGTAAAAGACTTTAGTTCAGATTGCTGTCCGGACTTCTACAAAAAGAATGACACGTGTCAACGTGAGTTACTTTGTTTTTTAATACAGAAACGAGAGCTTCATTATGTATAGGATATATCTATTTAATTCAAAACACTTTTGAAAGTTGGGTCAACAACGAAAGCTTAGATGTATGTTCAGTACAGTAGAAACAACTAAATTATGTTGAACTCTTCAAATTCGTATAACTTTTTCATGTTTATTAACATCATTTTATGTTGTAATTTGTTGTGCAATGGTTGAGAAGGCACATATGCGTACTCAATTCATTTAAGTTATGCATATTAGATTTACTATATAAGAAATGGATTTTTGTTATATCCTTTTGGTATTATATGTGTTTCAAGATCTTTATATATAAGCTGCATTTTCGTTTAATTTAAATCTTTACAATGGTTTCTGAAAATCAAACAATTGATTTATAATCTAAATTCGAAACAGTTGACTTGTCGAAATGAAAGTCTATGATATGTTGATGTGTTTTGTTAGAATGCACTATTTTTCTTGGTCTTAAAATACATCAGAATATGATTTATCCGATCAGTGCATTTTTCTTGATTTTGTTTAAAAGATCAATTCCCATATTTGTTTCGGACATAATTAATAAAATCGGGTCACTTGAAAGTTTGTTTTTGTACTGTATTAATGCCAGGCGATAGCAATACACCAATGAGTTAAATCGTGGTTTATTTATAGCCATAACCTCATTTTTATCACAAGCCAGGAAAAATAAGTCACACAGAGACAAGACAGGGCAAATGTTAAATATTCTATTGGCCAATCAAATCATAGGCATTTGAATTTATGAATAATTAACTTGTTTTTAAAGTCTCAAGTACAAAGTACAACTAAGTAAAAACAATGTGTCATGTGCAATTTCCGAAAATGCAATGGAAAGCAAAGCACTTCAAATAACATGAACGATACATTTTCTAAAATTATGATTGAGCCTATTGTTACAAAATGTTTATAAATAAAGGCCTTAACAAGAAGAGCTCTGTTCCAAAAATAGCAACTTCAAGCTATGGTATCATAGTGAGTTCATACATTTATTTTTACTGAATGAAAACAAACTAAATACGCAATATCGATAAGAATATAAAAATCAGTAAAATTATTTTTGCACCTTAAAAAAAAATTGAAAAAGGGGAAGAGGCACTTAACACGTAGTACTTATAATGCCTATTAACATTAAACAATACTAGTTTTAGTGTAGGCAAAGTTAGCCGAAATGTTATTTCATCAGTGCCGTTCAATATCCTTTCTACCTGACCGCTGTGTGAACAACACAAACATACTTCATATGTTAAATTTAGTTTATCTTGATGTCAGACAGGATGTGCATTTAGTACGAATGAGTTTATTCTTTATTACAGTTTGTCCTGCTGGAACATACGGCATTGAATGCGAGAACGACTGCAATCATAATTATCATGGCATTCAGTGTAAAGAGATGTGTAACTGTTTATATGGTTATACTTGCAACTCTGTACAAGGTTGCATTCGTAATAGTACTGAAAACTGTACCGAGCGTAAGTACTCACTCAAATATTTGAACAGAATATTGATATTGATATTAATATTGATAACACCAATGCATCAATCAATTGATATATGATCTTTGAAATGTTGAGTGCATACAAAAGCAAGTTAAACAATGCAAAAGGTATCAAAATCTTAAATACTTGCTTATTGTTAATCGTTTGCGTATAATTCACTCATCTTACAGATGCAACTGATGAATTAAAACATACGTTTCTTTTTTATTTAATTTGTTAGCTATATACTAGTATATAAAAAACCCACATTCTATCTTATGTTCAACATACTGAATGTGGAATACACACATTTTGATTTTATAATACTATTGAATTGTTTTAAATAATACAAAAAAAATATGATTGTGTTATTCCTTTGCGAGATATTTTCTGTTATATAACTGATGAATGTGAATAAATTCGAAATGAAACATACGTCAAAGCTGAGTTATCTTCCTTTCACCTTGATAAAATAACTTAATTAAATGTAATGAAGAAAGCTATCCATTCAGAAGGTATTGTAATCATACATGTACAAGATGTATGTGTTAGTGCAAATTGTCTTAAGGTGGCACGTGGATACAAAAATTTCAGCAATAAATTGAACTTTTATTTTTCATTACAAATTTTATTTATTACACTATAAGCTATTACTTTATGATATGGCAAACAAAATTATCAGAAAAATCATTCGGTTTGGCCCCTGATGACTTTAAAAATGTTTATATCATTGAAAAAGCTCCAAATTATCTCCCTTTGGTGCAAAAACCATTTTTTGGCATTAAATTTGAAAAATATTTTTTAACTCATCGGTGACCTACATTTTTTATTATTGTTTTCCTATAAGTCATGTAAGTTGTACATAAGCTAAATAATTGTAAAAAAAAGCGATTTCTGTAATTAGGTTATTTTTTTTATTTCGATATTACCTCTATTTCTCTAATTAGTTCTACAGAAAAAAAGGACATTAACAAAAATGTATGCTTTTTCCGAAGGTAGATTGTGAGCTTAAATGAACGGTGACCCCATTGTTTTATTTCATTTTTCTTTTAGGTATATGATAAAGTTCATTTATAAAAAAATATAGCGAAATCCTGTATAAGAAAAAAAAAAAGAATGTATACCCAGGAGCCTCCTCAATTTGTTTTTTGACAAAACTCTCAGGTACAAACCTTATCCTAATGTATAATGTTTATTGCTATGTTATCTCTAATGTATTTCTAGAATTTTGAGATGACGATTAACATTTATTGTCTATTGTAGCAGCATGCATGTCTGAGCTTAAGACAAATATGCTGAATGATGACATCGGTACAATAACAGTAACCTCATTTACAAATCGACCAGGTATATCTTACCATAATTATATCTATACGCGAAACAGTTATAAGTGTAACGTCTACACGAAAGATCTTTATGGGCATGCATAAATAAGCGTGTAAATTTTGCTGATTAAATTTCACTTTTATCACAGTGAAACGAAAATCATATATTCAAAGCAAATTATAAAAAAGTAATAGCATGAAATTCAAAACAGTGTAGCTGTGGCCATTGATTGACACATTAAATTCATTCATTGACTGGGATAATTTAGGTGAACGTTTGTATGTAACGACCACTGCTCACTATGTACTTTTAAAGACACTTAAACTATGGGGTCACCAAAGGTTCTCAACACCTTAATAAAGTAATTCGAAAATTAATCAGAAATAACACGATGTTTTGATTTATATCAATTATATAAATTAAAACATAAAGGTTATTCCTGATTAATTTTTCGAATTATTTTATAATTAAAGGCGTTAAGAAACCTTTGGTGACCCCACAGTTTAAATATCTATCGTAGGTACGTCGTGAACAGTGGTCGTTACAGACAAACGTTCACGTAAATTTTCCCAGTCAATGGATGAATTTAATGTGTCAATCAATGGCCACAGCCACACTGTCTTGAATTTCATTCCATTCCTCAATATCAGCTAGAGTCCAGTGACCAAGTTTAATGCATTGTCATGAACATGTATAGAACGTTTACCACTGGACGTTAAGCAACCAGCAATCAATCTATATGTCAATGCACAAAACAAGTTACACATATTTAAACTTCCATTAGTCAATTTATGTTTTTGCTTGTCGGTATTATCTGGATTTTGACATGCTAGATAACGTATGAGGGCATACAGCTAAAATGCTGTGCACGCAAACTGTAATAGTCAGTCATGAAGGAATTACTCTAAATAACGCACTATATGATACTCAACATGTATGTCAGCATAATGATATGAGGGGAAAATACATTTAAAATTACTGAAATGATGTCAGGGATAACAAAAAAGAAAGCTTTATTCACACAAAACCAAAATCATTTTACAAGACAACATGGCATACTAATAGTATTTATTTAACGTAAATCGACCTGATTACAACAAACAGCCACAATACCAACACCAGCAAGTACAATGTCACTAGGAATGATATAATTTCAATACTTTCACATGTACACATATATTTGATTGCTGTATCATGTACTACGCTGTTGATATTGATAGCCCTAGCATATGTAAGAAAAGGACATAGCGCATGCAAAATAAATGGTCATCACCATTCTATCAAAGAGAAGAAACCAGGCCCGAATGATATTGAAATGCGCAGATTACCAAGGTCACCTTCTTCAGGCAGAAATGATATGTTTCAACAACGTAGCATATATGAGCTTATCGAAGTTTGAGATGATTGCTTTGTTGATAAGATTTTGTTTTTATTTGACATCGTTTCTGCACAACATAGTGTACACACATAGCAAAGGGATGGACCACTTGTAGAAACTATAAATAATTTTGAAACTGTTATTTACTAACAAGCATGATATTTGTTTTATGTTTTCGAACTGTTTGTTTAATAGTTGTTTTGTTTGGATTTTTGTTTTGAATGATTAAAAAACTAATGAAATGAGTGTGTTCAACACTCGTTTTCGCTAATATGCGTAACATGTTCCAGTACTATATATGACCACTTTCATTAGTTACAATTTTTGCCCACATTTCCTTTATGCCGTTAATATATTAAAAACTATATATCTTAAATATGTGTAGATATTTTACAAAACGATTTCATTTGAATGAATGAACAATTGATTATTTTGTAATCTATAACCTTTTTTTTCTCTCGTGGTTTGTTAAACTGAATATACACATATGTAACACACTATCTCAATTTCTTTATGTCACTTATGCGTTTAAAACAGTAGCAGTGTCTAGTATAGAAAAACACATTGCAAACATACTTCACAGTTATTGTTATCTGTAAGGGAGAGGTTAACGACTTTTTGCATTGATCAAACAAACAATGCATTACATGGCATGCATGACGCCTCCGGGTGCGGGAATTTCTCGCTACATTGAAGACCTGTTGGTGACCCTCTACTGTTGTTTTTTATTTGGTCTGGTTGTTGTCTCTTTGACACATTCCCCATTTCCATTCTCAATTTTATGGTTGATATACTTTCCATTTGTGAAATCATTCTGTGCTTGACACAAACTGATACTTGTACAGCATGATGTTTTTTTTAAACAAATTGTGCTGAATATTAATTTGAAGTGTATCAAATATCTTCCTTAAGTGATTGATTTACCAACTATTCTTGGTTTATATTTTTAGGTCCCTAGTCCTGACTTGTACTGATGCAACACTGTAGATAAATTAAATGAAAAATCGTATTGAATTTAAATACATTTGTATCATTTTATGTGTATATTTTCACAGATGCAAACTGTTTATACATAAACTGCATTGCATTTATCATTAAGTGTAAAATAAATTCCCCAGCATAATAACACACTAAAAATAAACTTAAGAACTAATTTCTTCTTTATACATGTTATAGTCAATCTCCGGCGCAGTGTTCATATCTGTTCCATACATGCTCCGTAATACTGCACTTAATATGACCTCTGCCATACATTGTCCGACCCCAAAAGGTATGGCAGAGGTCATATTGAGTGTAGTGTTACAACGTATTGAACAGAACGGATATGTGATCTCTGCGCCGGAGATTGTGTTATAGTCGCAATTATAAAAAAAATGTTCATTATTGTTCTTAAAGTGTTATGTTATCTTTTAGTTAATTGTGTGTATTCACATAGTGACAATTATACATAGAATCTGTATGACTGAAGTATTATCTAACCAATTTTTCCTAAATTAAAAAAAATAATATCATGGGTCAAAAGTATCTAATTTACATAAACGTCGCTTAAGATGGATTTCGCAGTATTGTTGTTTTCATTGATGAATAAAAAAGATACGTTGATAAACACAGCCATAATACGGTTGGAAGTAATATTGAAAACAAAAATCCGGGTAAAGAAAAAAGTTAAATAACAAAAATACCGAACGGTAAAAAAAAATCAAAACAAAAGTCCGTAATCCAATGGCGAAATCAAGAGCATAAAACATCAAACGTATGGAAAACTACTGCCATATTTCTGACTTGGTATATGCATTTCCTATGAAGGTTTGTGAAGTTCGTGTTGCTTATTTTTTAGTTGTCTATGTTTTGTCATATGTACTATTGTTTGTCTGTTTATCTTTTTCATTTTTAGCCATTGCGTTGTCAGTTTATTTTCGATTTATGAGTTTGACTCTCCCTCTGGTGTCTTTCATCTTTCTTTTGTGTAGAAAATGGTGGTGTAAACATAGTTGTTTAGCTAGCTAAACATCTCATTTGTATGAAATTCGCATAGAATTTCATTATATTGACACTATTGAGTGCATACAAAAGGTAAGAATGGGGTACAGCAGTCAACATCGTGTTTTTATCTTAATCACTATTACAAAAAACACATATGTCAATAAAATAAATAAAGCAAAATAGACAAGGTACATATGTAAAAATGCAACAAATAAATATAAAAAGTGACAGTAGCACAATGGCGCGATGTTTAAGTACCGCACCATGACGAGAGAAAAGAAAATTACCAAAAAATGGACTAAACAGTAAATATAAATAATTATCTAAGACAAATAAAAGAACGCTATAGCACCTTATTCATGTTATTAAGATGATAAATAAGGTCTATACCCAGAATCATGACTATATCATGCGTGTATTTTTGTGAAATTGTGATTTTAATGCGGACTAATTATTAGCATGGTCTTGGTATTGCCCGATGAATTTCTTTTAGTTAAAAAGACGGGACGTTATTTTCAATAACCCAGGTTCAACTAACTTCTTCTTAGACATGGTTACAGTTATGAGTTACAATTAAATTTAGCAACCGTTGATAATTTCTCTTACACTAGTGTGAACAGTTGTTTCTTTTTATGCCCCACCTACGATATTAGAGAGCCATTATGTTTGCTGGTCTGTGCGTTCGTCGTCCGTTCGTTCGTTTGTCCGCCAATTCGTTCGTTTGTCCGTACGTCTGTGTCGCTTAAGGTTGAAGTTTTTGGTCAAGGTAGTTTTTGATGAAGTTTAAGACCAATCAACTTGAAAATCAATACAACTGTTCCCTATGGCATGCTATTTCTAAGTTTAATGCCAAATTAGAGATTATGGCCCATTTTCACGCTCCATTGAAAATAGAAAAAATAGTGCAAGTCGAGCATCCGTGTACTTTAGATACATTCTTGTTTTACATACATTTTGTTCTACAATGAATTTCATCTATAGCATAAAGTCAATCAATAAAAAATAGCACCTACAGAAATATATATATTCGGCAAAAAGTATGTCATGTGTTCAGTTGTTTTAGATACATATTTGTTTTCGAATGTAAATCGCCGTGAAGTATACATCATCTTTTTTTGTCTGTGGACCTAATACAATTAACGATCTCATTGCTCTTCAACTTCGTACTTTATTTGGCCTTTTTAACTTTTTTGGATTCGAGCGTCACTGGTGAGTCTTTTGTAGACGAAACGCGCGTCTGGCGTATATTCAAAATTTAGCCCTGGTAATTATGATGAGATTATTTACAACCACTGGGTCGATGCCACTGCTTGTGGAGATTTATTTCCCCACGAGTATCAACAGCCCAGTAGTCACCACTTTTTGTGCTGACATGAATTATCATTGATATGGTTATATTTATAAATTAAATGTTTACACAATTTTGAATTTTTGAAATACTAAGGCTTTTCTACCTTAAGGCATAGATTACCTTAGATGTATTTGGCAAAACTTTTAGGAATTTTGGTCCTCAATGCTCTTCAACTTCGTATTTTATTTGGCCTTTTAATTTTTTTGGATTCGAGCGTCACTGATGAGTCTTTTGTAGACGAAACGAGCGTCTGGCGTATATTCAAAATTTAGCCCTGGTATCTATGATGATTTCCTGATGTTAGTAAAACATGTAAAAGAAGAATACATGTACATTCGCTAAAAAATGTAAAGAAATGTATCATTCTTACACAAGTTTTTGCTCCTACAAAACAACACGTCCTACTTGTTTTGATAGCAGGTAACATGACATACCTTTTGCATATATCCCCTCGAGACTAAACGTGGAAAACACTTTGATAACACATTATTTTCCTGAAACCTTCATACTTACATCCAAATGCGAATACTTTCTTTCACTTACATGTACATGTTTCATTAAATCGACTTAGATCATACTTAACATTCTGATTCATGAGTTCAATTCTTAAAAATAACAGACGTTTTGTTATAGAAAAAGCCACTTTTTGATTGACATAATTGTTCATGACAAATACAGTTTAGTGTAAATTTTTTGTATGTGTCATCGCCTATAAATATGGTACAACACACATACACATTAACATATTGAATCCACTTAAAGCTACGCTTTACGGTAAATTAAAATTACTTCCATCAGAAGGATCTTCGATACCTCAACACATACATATTGATATCATCAGTGTTACAACTGCTATTCTAATGAATTAGCTAGCCGCAGCTTCAAGGAAAATTATATGTCTTACACGTGGACAATGTGGTCAAATATCTTGCATGAATAACATGCAAAATTACAGAAGAAGAGATCTCAACCAACAATATCACAATGCTGTTATGTCAAACAACCCGTATTATGAAACATAAGAAGCAACAAGTTGCGTGTGAATATAATATAATGAATTTGTGATGACTGATGTTTCTCCTTCCTATATTACTTGAAACAGTTTAATGTTAACACACACGGTGTACTAATGAATCGTCGTTATATTTGATGAATATTAAGCATACAGATGCCCAGAAATGTATTCTAATTTTACTTTTTAATACATGGAAATAATGATGACATACATAACGTAATCATATTGTTATTAAAAAAAGTTATTATTACTATTGATATTATTGAATCTATTATATTATTTAAGCATACGCATATCTATCACTCTAGTGTAAATATGATTGTTATTATTGTGAATTTCATCGGTAGTAATAGGAGAACTTACTGAAAAAAAACAATGATAATTTGTTCATCATAAGATAACTTGTATATCATTTTCATGTATGAGAAAAATATGAGAAAAAGATAATTGTATATTTCATGTATTACTCTTCTTTGAAATTCCTTGTCATGCAAATATATAAAAAGCAAAATAGCAAAAATATAAACTCCAAGGTAAAGCCAAATCGGAAGTTATTTCATCAAAAGGCAAAAAAAACCCAAACACATCAAACAAATGAGACACAACTATCATATTCCTTACTTTATCAGTGATGCTATGTGTACAATCAGGTTATCTGTATACAGATATTTTGGTACATGTGTCTATTTTGATTACTTCAGTATATAGTGGTTGAAATGATATGTTTCATTTTGCTATTTCTTCTTTGAAATGCTGTTTTTCCGTATTGCCATATGTTATATGGAAATGAACCGTCAAAAAAATGATAAACCGAAATTTAACATGACAACAGCAAAAATGACATACCGAAATTTGACATGATGAACCTCACCATAGAATGATCCCTAGTGGTCAAGAAAGCATAAAAAAGACAAAACAAAACCATCATATGCAATAATTATACAGTACAAATATATATTCTTTTGCGTAATGGGTTTGCAACAGAAGGAGGTTAACACGATCATATCGACAGAAATATACAATACCATGACATAATAAAGAATAAAGATGAACAAACTCATCGATTCACAAAACACAACGCAGAACACTTGACCCAAAAACTCAATAGAAAGAACAACAGAAACCAGTTCCTAATTGTTATAATCCTTAAATCCGTTTCACAAATGATAGCGGATATGTTCTTAATGTTGTAGCTTCAAAATGTAACAACTGCCCTTTATTCCCAAATGATACCTACCGCCTTTTAGCAACACGATGGATGTCACATGTCGAAAAGGAATTGCTTACCCCTACCGGATAGCAACCCCAGCTTTCAAGTAGGCTTTGCGTTTTTCAGTCTTATTTTTCTATATTGTGTTTTGTGTACTATTGGCTGTCTTTCTCGTTTTTAGCCATAACGTCAACAGTTAACAATAATTGAATATTCCTTTGGTATTTGTCGTCTCTCTTTATTATTTTAATGATGCACAACATATGTAAATTTTATTGATTTTACAATATGTCGTTATTTTGTATGACTTCACGA
Source organism: Mytilus edulis (assembly GCF_963676685.1). Taxonomy (NCBI): domain Eukaryota; kingdom Metazoa; phylum Mollusca; class Bivalvia; order Mytilida; family Mytilidae; genus Mytilus; species Mytilus edulis. The sequence goes on along the minus strand of NC_092357.1, from coordinate 49,654,584 downwards.
CTGTTACGTATTTTGTAGTTGAGTTTTGCTAAACTCTTTTTGCCAACCGGACAAAACAAACTCGTACATCGTAAGAAATGACAACAAACTAACAAGAAATGCGAAACAGCACGAAAAGCAACGAACAAAACACATGATGATCAGAGAATGTATGATTTCTCAAGCTTGTGTTAACCTCGAGCTCTTTAATGAGTAAAATATTTTTAAAAAATCTATGAAGTAACATGCTCTAAGGCCTACCAGACAAGTCACCTAAATATATTTTATTTAAATGATAAAATCTATAACTGATTTATCGGTAATATACATGTAATACAAAACAATGACGAATATTTTGATGAGAAAAGGACACCTCAAATCAAATGTATCGATGATTCAATTTGAAATATACGAACATCAGGTACATGCATTTACATATAGAAACATTTACATCATCACGAACTAATTGTTCTGCCTTTGTATATGTCACAGGGTAATATGGCCACTTGGTCTTTGTAAATAGGGCGTAGAATATGTGACGAAATATAATGTAGCAAACCATTTATCTCACACTGAAAATACATAATTATAATAAACAAATAATTTCATTTCAAATTTTAACTTGAAGTTTCCTTTTAAATTGAACTATGAATTCGATAGGAGTACATGCATGTTAAGGCCTTAACGAAAATGTGCTTATCTGAAAATAGGGAAAAGGTTATTTGTCCCTTATGCAGTGTGCGTGCTTAAGTGTGAAACTTGCATTAGTACGAGTTCACCATATATATAGTGCTCGAAAAGGTGGCGGGGTTGCATGCATAATAAATTCGTGCAGAGAAGTACATAGAATAAAGTCTTTTTTTCTAACTGTCCGTCAATGAATGAATGAATGAAGTAATGAAAGATTGTATGAATGAACGTAGTAAATAAATAGTACACACAACATATAGTGTAGTACTAGTATAAAGCTGCACTCTAATAAATAGCTACGGTGACACATTCTTACCCTATGGGGAACATTTCGTCCCTGAAATTTTTATCTCATAGCATGACTAGTTCACAAGGAAAATATAATAGTAGGTATATTTATTTGCCATAAGACATAGCAATGACAAATTGTTTACTCACACACACAGACACATACGAACAAAATGGACAAAACAAAATCACATGATCCCGAATTTAGGAAAAATAGGAAAAAGGACAAGTAAAAAAAATATTCATGTGAAATTCCATCATACCAAATAGATAGGCAAGTGCAACTCTACCAAGGTAGATAGGTGGAAATTCATAGCATGAAACATATAATATATATCTTATCCTTGTATCAAAACTCAAAAATAGAATATACGAAAATAAAAATGAATAATGCGATATATAAATATATATATGATGTACAAAAAAAAACCTATATAAAGCTTTATTACACTAAATGAGTAAAAAATGAAAAAAACAAAAACAAATATCAGTGAATATACACACAGATAACCTGAACAACTTAAAACTGACACAAAAAAATATCAACGATACAAAACAAAATCCTGATACCGTTCAGGAACTCTGCTCTGACATGTCGTACGACGTAAAACAGGTTGTGCATCCGTTTGCTCACGTGTATCAGATTTATCTCTCGGATTATCACTGCCTGATGCACCACTAAATGTAGAACTGGAACTAGGATTTAACTCAGACTGACATATACGTGTCTTACCAGACGTATCACTAACAACTTCTCAACTATAACCTGACTGTGTTATAGACAACGGAGGAGAACTACTTAAATTGGAACTGACACTCGAAAAGGGTAAAGAACTACTAAAAGATGTCGGTAAAAACTCTGATGAGTGAGGATTTAAAACCAGAGGAGCATTTCGCTCCTCGTCTCTTATCACTGAAGACCGAGTAACACCGACACAAATATCGTCATCTTCGTCTTCGTCTTCTTTTTCCTTACTGTTAATACTTACCTCATTTAGCGTTCGATCATTTTCATCACTTTTAACGGTATCATCTTTTTGTAATTCCAGAGAAGGTCTAGTTGGAGATTTACCCTTTTTACTCCTTGACGGAAACCCTTCTCGTACTATCTCTTCTGTAGGTAGTGACAAAATAGATAGTATCATATTTCTTTATACAGTTACTTTCTTTGGACGACCGTGTTCGGGTTTAAGTATGTAAATATTCAATATTTCTAGTTGTTTTGAGCTGGTCGCTATCTATGTCTTAATTATGTTTTGTTTTATTTAGTTATCGAACCAACAGTTACTGTTATTTTTTTAGAGTTTCATTTTCTATCTAAATTAATTAATGGTTAATTTAGTTCAGTAGAATTTGTTTACAAAGTTAACATTCATGTTATGTGACATGTTAAGGTTAAACATAATGTTTTTGTTAAATAAATGTTACTTAAAAATGGTAACAGGACATGAAATATGATGTTAGTGAAATCGATATACAAAGATTTCCTAAATCAAACTGGTTTGTATAACTGGACAGTATAGAAACTGCTTGGTACCTATTTATTTACGAAATGAACAAAATTGGCGTACATAATAAAGATTACCAGATCCTTCTTATATTTAAGTCTATTGAAAACAATACTTGAACATTATTACAAATATACATGCTAAATAACTAGGATTATTAACCTTTTAAATGAACACAAACATACATGTGCTATTTTCATTCATGGACTTGAACTAGATAACGATACACGAGCTTGACTTAAGCATCTGTTTATTGTTGGACTTGTAAATTTATTTATACTATCATTTATAAAAATGATATATTTCGCTGCGATGTTGCTGCTTACTCTATTTCGTTTTAAAGAAGCGGATCATTTTTTTGTTTCAGCTGTTACGGTTTATTAATAAATACAATGTAACACGTTTTGTATGGTATATCTCTACAACATTGAATAATCATAAATTGTATGCATATATTGGTGATTTGGAATCTGTTTAAAGTTTTCTACCCTATATACAACTTTGCCTCATATTTTTATTAAGAAAAAAATCACATCCCTAATTAACTGGGCATTTAAAAAGTCAGAATGCTAGTACATATGTTCAAACTCTTTTAGGTCATTTTTTAGTAGCAATAAACAAAAGAACTATGTCATCTAGACATGCTGTGATACTATATCTGTGCTTTAATTTTTACTTGATAACATTTTTGTTCGTTTTTGAGATTCCGTATATCGACAAGTTATTTGAATTTCAATGGGGACTAAGTGTGCACCACTTATTGCGGACCTAATTTTTTATTGTTATGAGTTACAAGTTATGACTAAAATTAGCAAAGACCCATCGAAACAACATTTGATACAAAAACTTAACAATACTTTTAGATATTTGGATGATATATTGGCTCTCAATAATGAAAACTTCAGTATGTATACTAAAGAAATTTATCCTGTTGAACTTACTTTGAATAAAGCTAATACTAACAATGACAACTGCCCTTTCCGCGATCTTAATATATATATCATTAACGGGAAGTTTAATACAAACATTTATGATAAGAGAGATGCTTTTTCATTGCCTATCGTTAATTATCCATATTTAGAAGGTGACGTTCCCTTGTCACCATGTTATTGTGTTTATAAATCTCAACTTTACGGTTCGCTTGTGTATGTAACAATGTTTTAGATTTTAACGAGAGAAAATTATGTATTATTGAAAAATTATAACACTAGGGTTTCGATATCACAGACTAGTCAAAACATTTACTAAATCTTATCATCGGTATAAGGAAATAATTCGTAAATATAAATCAACATGCAAACATCTTATACGTTCAGGTATTTCACATCCAATCTTTTATGGTAATATTCTTTACAAAGCACAAAAAATGTCAGTATTCACCTCAAAAACTTACCTTTAAATAGTCATTTTAACTGTTGCTTGGTCCGTTTCTGTGTGTGTTACATTGTAGTGTTGTGTCGTTGTTCTCCTCTTATATTTAATGCGTTTTCCTCAGTTTTAGTTTGTTACCACGATTTTGTTTTTTGTCCATGGATTTATGAGTTTGAACATCGGTATACTACTGTTGCCTTTATTTAAGAAGAGATATAGTTACGATACTGTTGTCAGATCATTAAATATTGCATATTTTGGCTTTAATATTGATTCACTTATAGGGTCTTTGCATCGGAACTAAACACATGTATTTAAAAAACAGTTGTTGGCATGACACGGGTTATGTTCTTCTCATATATTTTATAACGGGAGGGATTGTGCCTGATATTCATAGGATGCAGACATAATCTTTCAATCAGTTTAATTGAGGTCTGGAGCTGGCATATCAATTAACTTCTAGTAGTCTGTTGTTATTTGTGTTTTATTGTCATTTTGTTTATTTTCTATTGTTACATCTTTTGACATCGGACTCGACCTTATCTTGAACTGAATTTTAATGTGCATATTGTTATGCGTTTACTTTTCTACATTGGCTAGAGGTATAGGGGGAGGGTTGAGATCTCATAAACATGTTAAACCCACCGTAATTTTGCGCCCGTCCAAAGTCAGGAGCCTCTGGCTTTTGTTAGTCTTGTGATTTTGCATTTTAGTTTCTTGTGTATAGTTCTGGGTTAAGTATGACGTTCATTATTACTGAACTAGTATACATATCTTTTGAAGGGGACAGCTGAAGGACGCCTCCGGATGCAGGAGTTTCTCGCTACATTGAAGACTCACTTGTGGCCTTCGGCTGTGTCTGTTCTATGGTCGGGTTGTTGTCGTTTAGACACATTCCCCATTCCCTTTCTCAATTTTATGGTACGACACATCACAAGCAAATTGAAGTGAAAACAACAAGCTTTAAAAATCATTTGTCCGAAGCGCTTTTTTAAATTTACTTCATCGGTATCCTTCAAAACTGAATATAAGAAAGTCAATGATGTATAAAAACCGAAACCGTCGGGGAGCCACATATGTAGATAGTATTTGATACATCGCATATTTGTGTGCAGTTTTAAATAATATTCAACATAGAATTTCAATACAAATTCTCTGATCGGGTTAATATTTCGGTTAACATTTTACTTGCCGAAAAATATTGGAAAAAAATGATTGCTGCAAAGGATACATTTTGATCTATACTATGGAAAAAGATCATTAAGGTGACCTTTAAAAGTACAAGTATTGAGTCCTAAATTTATGAACCTTAACAATGTTTCGGAAAATCAAATGTTATAAAAACAATTGTAGATGATTTAGCAATATTGAAACGAAATTTAGTATGTTTAGAAGTGTAAACGATGCTCAATTGTCATTGAAAAAATTGTGTCCAAATGTGTCTGAATATTGTTATCATTGCATACAAAAAATCATTTGTGTTTCGAGATAAAACCATATGTGACCTTCCAGACATCGTAAAATCACAGGTGTTAATGTTAAATTGTTTTGTTTTAAATATATCCACTTTGAATCTGGAATTTGGGATAAAAAAAATTTACTTAAAGTGTTCAATTAAAACCGGAAACGAACACTTGGATCATTCAAGTATTGTTATTTTAATGACGGTTTATATATTATATTTTTTCCTAATCATGTATCTAGATAAAATACACAGGTTTATTTTTTTCCTTTGCTTTGTTCCTTTTTTTTTATTATTATTTTTGCATGGTTCTTTTTCCCTTCATTTGCTTTTCTATTTAGGAATATCTTGCTCCGCATAATTATATTGGTTTCAGATTGTTTTAAAATTATCATGGCAGACTAAGTTTAACGTATTATAGTTCCGGGATCAATAACCAATCAAACATCAATGACAAAAGTGAAAGGACAAAAGTGATATTTCGATGTATCATATTGTAGCAATTTTTGAAAATGATAATTTCGAATGAAGGTATTTTATACATTTGAGAGTTCATTCTTCTGATACTTATACAAATGTACATTGGTGTGTGTGTTGTCTAGAATTGGTAAATGCAAACAAATATGAAAAACAATTGACTTATGCCAACAAGTACGTATTTAACAAAATATTATGACTGTCTTGCAAATGGTTATGCAATTTTCCAAATTAATTCAATAATTGTATTTCATTCACATTTTAAATATGTATGTTACAGTCTAAGCCATGCATGTACTGTACCACATAATTGTGGGATGTCCAGTTTACTTTTGTTTTGTGAAATGTTGTCTTCATATGCATTTATATAGTTGACAAATTTAAGTATGTTTGCAAATATGAACATGTTATATGTAAAAAAACGACCGAAATAAATCACAATTGCTCGATTGCGATATGTCTTTATAATAATAATTCTTCGTGCATTTATTCTATGATATTTTTAAAAGATACTTTTTATTGATGTCAAATGTGATACACATTTTGATTGTGCATGTTCAATTGAATACGTGTAGCAATAAAAACTATTATGACCGTATTGGGTCTATTTACTCTATCACCGTATTTATTAAATGCATGATTTAGGTCAATTTGTTTTTGAATATAGTACTAACAGGAAATACACACAATTTAAAAACAATTAATTGTATTTGATTTCTAAAAAATGGTATCCAGTTCGAATTATTCAATAGCAGAACACATTCTCCTCTTATAAATTCTAAAGCAATTATGAAAAAGAAGTGTTCCTCTTAAACAATTGAGAAAAAAAAACCCCCAAAAAACATTAATTACACTGAACCAATAGGATTAACCCTTTTACGTCTTCTTAGGTAATTTTTTTAAAGTAACCGCATCTCACTGTTATTTTTCTCTGTTATTTAACTTTTACAAATTCCTGTAATTTGTTTCGTTCTTATTTTAAGAGTTCAATGAGGATCAATGCAGAGAAGCGCGATATCAGTTGTTTTAAAACAAATCAAAAATTCAAAACGGAACTTAAGGACAATGAACTTGATAAACATGATGAAATCGATATATATACTTTTATATTTCCGGCATTAAACTGATTTATATAACTGGCATTTACAGAAACTGCTTTTTACATATTTAATTCACTATACTATATTTAATTGACTTATAATTTGAAAATATAATCAAAAAGTGCCGACAATATCAAAATTATCAGATCATTCTAATTATATGATTCCTTGGCAAACACGACATGCATAGTAATAAAAGTGTACACGTTCATGTGACTGACATATCTATACACATCTACAGAAGAAAGAAAGAAAGAAAGAAAAAAGTAAATCAACAAAGATACTAAAGAATACAACGACGAAAAAGGTTTATAAGTAAAATGATTTAAAATATGCACCTCAATTAATATAGGTTTCCTCAAATACGAAATTGATATTTTTTTGTGTCGTTCGTTTTTTTAAGAAAAACGTGTGGAGGGAGACAGCTATGAAACTAATTTCTAATATATTTATGTCACCTTACATGCTTTTTCTAACACACAATACTTATTCAAATACTGTTCTTTCTGTGTGATGTTAGGCAGGTTCCTTCGATTAATGCTTAATATTATGTCTAATTTGAACTAACTATTTATTGTTCTTGCTGTCTGTTATAATCAATCAGTTTTAACATGTCTACAGAAATAAATTCACGAATTATGCACTAGCTAACGGCTAAAATTTACCAAGGCCTGCTTTCTGTTTTTGTCTAGATATCTGATAAGAATACTACTGTGAACGCAAATGGTTATCTATACTTGATGTAAATAATCAACTTCCAATACAAATATGGTGAATATTAGTACAGACAATGTTTGGTCGACAACTATGGTTTCAAATACAACAGGTAATCTTTAAAAACAAATATCGACCTTTCATGTTTTTCTCTTGTTGGTATTTAAATATATATTTATATATTTTTTATGGAATGATGATGCGTTTTGCTTAATATGCTTATTCCTAATTCTCAAATGTTTTATGAGGTCATATTACATGTATTAAGCAGACATTGTATTTATTATATAACAGTTGATTGTTTTTTTTTTATATCGTCGTACTTCATTTGAAATAAGTAAACCAATTATACAAAACATGCATAATACTGATCTTTATAAAAATTATTTTCATTTACAAATCTTTTCTGAAACTACATATAGAGCAAGTGGTAATCCATAGTTATACCAGCGAAATAAAAATAACAATAACATGAGTTTGAAAAGAAGATCTTTAAGTATTATGTCTTGCAGTATGCATAATATGTTTTTGCCGAAAAAAACATTGTGGTCGTTGTTAATTGAAGAATGACACATTGTAAATTGAAAAATATATGTCGATATTTTAAAAACGATATTTTGAGAGAGAAAAATTTAGCAATAGTGATTTTCATCAATCATCTATAGTGTTTAACTGTCTCAAAATTCTATTTATAATGTATCATTAATTTTCCAAAGGAAATATGCGTTTGAACCTATTGCAGTACACTTTAAAATCAGTATTGTTGTCATAAAAACTTTAAAAATTGCATTTAAATATTGTCGTTTGTGTCCAATTTTATTTCACTGTAAATAATGCAAAGTCTTGTTTAAAAATTGTTATGTTATATTTTCAGTAGTGAATTCGACATTTCCAGTCATACACGCTTATATGATCAGTGTATCAGCTGCTCTGCTGTTCGTTTTGCTAGCAGCAGCTTTTGTAAGTTGTGTACGTATAAAAAGACAACGATTTAGGCGAGAATCTAAAAAGTGTAGCGACAAAAGTAACCGCAGATCGGTTTCTGAGAGACCAATGAGTAACGCTATGAAACTGAAAAGAGTGTCGTGTATGTCTTCTTCGAGCGCAAGTCGGATATCCCCACAACGAACACAGCATCAGCCCATTGAAGTGTAGAGCTAATGAAACTGGACTGTTGATTTTAGAGATTTAAAGGATTGGCTTCTCTATTGAATTTTACAGACTATCGTACAAATTATGACAGATTCGGATCGGCTTATCTTAAAACTTCATGTTGTTCCAACTGTGATATTGTTGCTGGTACGAAGTGTTTGGTCGATCTGACAGTAAAACCGGACTATTTAGATCCTCATGACTTATCTTTTAAGCTAATCATTCATTTATGATATGTTGATTTTGTATAAAGCAAGCCGGTTTTTCGATTTGAAATAGATATTAATATATGCATTTTTAACATAAAACTATGTACTGTTTTAATTAAATTCTTTAAATATAGTAATGCAATTCATAAATGACAATAATGATCGAAAAGTAGTGATTAAAAACAATTGAAACAAACATAAATATTCAAACAGCTTGAAGTTAACGATTTGAATGACAACACTATAAAAGTGTGACATGTAACTAAGGAGGTGAACCTTTTTACCTATTTATCATTTATTCCTGCTCTATATGTTCTGCTGTATGAGCTTTTGATTTTGCCATTTGATCAGGGACTTTCCGTCTAGAATTTTTCTCGGCGTTCGGTATTAGTTTTATTTTTACTTTTTACTTTTAGGCTAGGTTTAAACCATTCAAACAATGTAATCATAGCACTTTCAAAGTGGAGATACAATACTCATGTATGACACCATGAAATACTTCCTGTGTCCATATTGAGATAGAACGATGTAGTACTGACAAACAATTGTAAACTATCGAAATTTCGTACTACATATGTATAGGGAGAGAGAGCATTAACTATCTCTATTTTTATCAAAAATTAGCCTAAAACCAATTATGACAATTCATTGAAGCCTAATCAAGAGACATTCTTAACTGAATGATAAACGCGAGAATTGGAGTTCGTTGTTACGAAACCATTAAGTTCACAATAAATACTTAAAAATCAGTACTCTTGAAATTGGTGTAGCAATAATATAAACAAGCTTAACATTCAACTTACTTTAATATGATGTTGCCTTAAATACGCATTGCATTCGCTGGTTACCGTTCATCATACATCCTTATCATTATCTTAACCGCATGACGTGATACTACAATGTGACGTCATGTACATATCAAACGAAATGCGATAGATTCAAAAGGGTATTCAAACTCAACAATCGAAAACAAAGTGGTAATACCATAAGCAACGAGAATTCAAACAACAGTTGAAAAAACTGAGGGCTCCTGACTTGGTACAGTTGCAATGTCATGTTTTTTCTGCTTCACCCCTGGGAACTTTGTTATACATAATGTTATAATATCTGTTCCTGTCGGAACACATATTCCATAAATTTTATTCAGCCAAGAACTCATACTGTTATATTTGTTTCAATGGAAATACTATATCATAATTACATGTCTTATTACGTGACAACACTTAAACATGAATAAGGTGTCGGGGGATAGCATGATTGCTGGCGCTGAATTATCCTCAATAAAAAGCAAAAAACTACAAAACAAAAACACAAACCGGACATGCTAGGGAACTTATGCATCTCACAAGACTAGAAAGACACAAATCACAGACTGTTTAGTACTCACAATCACTGGTAACTAGTTCAAAGCAAATAACAACGTTGCATAACTCATGCGTCTTAGATTAGTATAAAGGAGAGAAATAAATCTTCTGTGAAGATTATTTCACATTTGACCAATTAATAACCTATAAAACTAAGTTTATGTTTAGTCAAAATAATTATAACATAAACACATAATTTTTTTCATTTCCCAAACAAATATCTTCCTGATAAAGTACAAGAGGAAATCAATTTGATTGATAGATCCGGAAATTTAGTATTAATATATTAATGTTAAAATTCAAATTGGTAGATTATATTCATTTAAGCTTTTAAAAATAATATTCAGGATATATGTAAGTACACCAATACCCGTGAGCTTATGTACTTCAACTATATCTTTAAAATGAAATTTCTTATTTTGCGTCTATTATAGTATTAAAAAGATTAATCTAATCCTGAATTTTATCAACAGAAGAACAGATGCATTGCTGTTGTTAATCCGTTTTTGTCTCGTTACAATATATACAAATGTAGTTACTTGTCATAAATGTACGAGAAGCATTGGGTTGTGAAATGAATCTGAACAAACATACCAAACAGATTGGTCTGGATTGCCTATTAAAAGCTGCATAAAAAAGAACAATTCATGAATGTTGTGTGTTCGAAACAAGTGATATTAAACACAAAGTTCTGGTTCTTACAAAAAGCAATATAAGGACTACGTTTTTTTTTTCAATCTGTATATTTTTCGAGAAACAAAAAAAATATAATTCTAATTGCAAATAAAATTATCCTCAAAGTACATTGGATATTACCTTTGACGCAGAGTATATGTTGACGACTTGTGATTTGTATTCTGTAATTTAAAAACAACTACGGTCAAACAATTTGTTAAGGTATGAAGGGTAGATTTATTGAGTGATTTGTAAACAAAAATAAAAATGGCGACACATGAATATTCAATAAAATATGTCGTTTTTTTAGAATAACTGTCCTATTGTTTCTTATTTAAAATTTAATCATTAACATATGTTATTTTCACTTTTCACAAAATAGCATTTTTTTTTCAATTATTTATATTTTTTAAAAACTCACCAAAACATGATCATGATGATATTGACTACATTTTTATAATATTAACGTGAAATAGTATATTCTTACAACATGTGTAATATATAGTGTGTGTTAATAAACCTATTTTTCTATATAGCCTGTGCCAGTTTGCAAACAGTAGATAAGATAGCAGGATGGCAACAATGTGTTTATGCTGTTCAAGGCAATTCGTTGAAAATGCAATAAGCAATTCGTTAGATGTTGAAAACTGTACAAATTCAAACGGTAAATTTAATATCATATCAATGTTGATAAACTGATCATTGTTGGAGCGGAGATGTGAAGATTCTTTGGTTTGTATATGTTGTAGGTCAAATATAATAGTTTGTGGCATTTATTTTATCTAAACCATTTCGTGCTGTTAGTATCTTTATTTACTTTTATTTCATGACTGAAGATGTATAAAAGAATAATGCAATTCAATATTTTGTGCTTTTTGAAAGGATTTTTTTAATTTCGCTCATTATTCTTCAATCCGATGATGATTTTGATGATTTTGATTTTTTCAGAAGCCGACATGACACTGCCATACATTCGAGAAGTACTTAAAGATACAATCATGGCTTTTGGTATCATGTTGATGACATATTTAACTGCGTTCATTACATATAAGGCATTCACAATATATTGTCAAAGATTCAACATACATACTACAAAGTACAAGAAACTTATTACTGCCTAGATACCGACAGGAGATCATGGTACGAGTTTATCCAGCATTCTGCTGTCGATACTGATGTGTTACAATGAAGAAATGTATTTACTATTTTGAATAAACACTGGTTTTCGACTTTTTTTAATATTGATGTTTAATACCTAGCAGAAAACACCAAAGACACTGGTAGTCATTTCAAACATATCTGTTGTGTTTATTTACAAGTTAATTACTGTTGATTGGTTGGTTATCATTCAGAGTCAATACAAAGGTCTTACTTTTTAAGACAACTTACACTTTGTATTTAGCCATTGTGTATACATAACCACGCAAAAAAAATAGTTTTACTTTTAAGGAAATGTTCAAAGGAGTAAGTACAGTAAGACCCCTTTTTGGCCCCAAAATATAGCAGTTTTACAAAATTGTTAAAATGTATACTTTTAGTTATTTATTGGACAGTAGAATGCTTCTGCTACATAAATATGGGCTGTTTTTGACAATACTATGTACATATATCGAGTACTAGCACCATTAAGTCATGCTAAATTACTGAAATCTTCACAATTCTAGCATTTTGGTGTAATTTTACACGGTTTCCGTGTAAATCGAAAGTGGCCGCATTGGTGTTCATCCAAAATATTTAAATGTAAATTGTATTTGATGATAATACATAACATATATAAAGGTTTAGGATGAAAACGGATGCGGTCACCTTCATTTTTGACAAAAACCATGTTAAAAGTGACATTTTTCAGCATATTTGGTAGATTTTTCATATTTGAGCTTGAATCGGAGCGATTTTAATGACTAAATTAGTTAAAATCTTTCACATAAATTAATTGAATCAAATTAAATAGACACTTAAGTAATTAAAAAGTGGTCAACATCTTTCGTCAGATAAACCTGAAATTTGAGGCCAACATCGGTCCCTACTCCTTTGAACAAAGACATATAATTCATGTGTAAGAATGCTTATCAAAATTAAAAGACAAAAACCTCCTGCGCTTTGTCAATAAATTATTACTGCTTGAGGTACTACTTTTGGTATATCCAATCTATAGACAACGTGGTCAGCTCTAACCTTAAATATGGACAATTCTTTATGGAGGGGGTCTTCAATTCTTTTGACAGCTTCTGAAATACTACGTTTTCACCTTTTTAAACTGGATTAAATCACTACTTAACTTTTAAATTCATGACAACATTTTTTGACAATGTTGTTTCATCCCCCTACTTGCTATTTGAGGCATACAACTTGTAGAAATACATAAGACATGTTTAAAATTATTATATATAGAAAGATCAAGTAATGCGATATCTGCCCTATGAACTTTATTCGTAGACAACAAAACACAAGGGACGATAAGAAAGGGTCGACAAATATAAGGAGGACATTAAAACTCATGGATCTAAAATGAACTGACAACGCCATGGCTTAAAAAAGACAAACAGACAATTAATTATACACAAGACGCAACATAAAAAACAAAGATTAGTAAAAAAAGGAATCAAACAAAAAACTAGGGGTAAGATCTGGTACTCGGGAAGGGTAAGCAGATCATGCTCCTTATGTGGCACATGTCGTGTTGCTCATATTATGACAAACCCGGTAAATAGTATAATTCGTTAGGTGACGTTCATGGAAAGAGAAGGGATTGTAGTTACGACATTAGGAACATATCCGATATCATCTGTGAAACGAATATTCTCTAACGGTCAACCAACTCGTTATTGCGTCCGTAAGATTTACAAAAGAATTATTGTGTTCCCGGACCATATCTGATTGTAATTCTAAATGAATACATTAATATCGATATACTCCAAGACCTTACATTGAATTGAATGATTATGTATTACACTTCTAGAAGCATAATAACAACATCATGAACATCTGAGTAAATTTTACATTTTGAAATGAGATTTTGTTCTCCATAATGGCGTCAATTTTGTAATTCTATTACGAACGAGTCCAAATGGAGGATACACAAATCAATTAGAACATGTAAAATTTGAAGATACAATAAATCAAGTTGTATCATTAAACCTAACCCACATACCATAGGTACAAAGAAAAAGTGTGTCTGTTAAAAAGTTTTCAATAGCCCCATTTTCGAAATTCTTAGTTGGAATTTAGTGTATTTTCCGTCAATATCTAGAATTGCTAAACATAATGCAATCTCATTAGTAAGGGAAAGTGCAATGGCTCAACTTCTTTGTAGACATTTTTCTCTAATTCTAATCTGAAATAAAATTGGTGTGAGTATTGTAACTACACAAAGGATGTTATGTGTCAAAAGGGTTTTCTTAGACCATGTATTACGGAACAATCAGACTAACAATCAAGCTAGAAAGCACAGACAAGATAAAGAAAAACAAATGGGAAGAAACAGAAGTAACCATTTACTCTTTTTTACATAACGAGATCAAATATGTAGAAACCAAATTTAAAACAATATTTGGTTTGTTCTTTCGCAATGCATGTGATATTTGCAGAGAAAACGTTTGAATATTTAGATGTTAAAAGAAGAGATTAATTCCGTATTCAATACATTTGAATTTAAGGATACTCCTACACTGACAGTAAAGGACGAGTCAAAGAGAACAAATCCATTGTTTTAAGTTTTAATTGAATATATACTCAAGTTTGTAATTTTGTCAGATTTTATGGACTTTCACGGTATTTGTGTAAATTTATAATTTGTAACATTTACATTTGGTATATACAATATAAAGAATAATTTCTACATAGATAAGAAGCACACTAATTAAGGACCAGCAGTTTTCTATAACCGTGAACTCTATGTAACCTATTTCCTTACAATGAAAGTAGGATAACCGAAAAGAAATATACTGCTTTCTTAATGTTCTGTTCAGCAAACTTCATTGTGTCGCGAATATAAGGCGGCATTTTTTCCTTCTTGAAAGATGTAAGTTATATTTAACAAACATTAAATTGATATTATAAAGGTCCAAACATTATATCCGACACAGGATACCACAGCTTATCATCTAACAATTTTCTTAATATACTGTTGCTGCTCATGAGGACGCTTTCAAAACAAGAGTTCCAATTGGTGAAGTTGAAATACCCTGTTATTAAATTAACAGACGCAATCACGAGTTGATTTCATTTAGTATACGCCTGTTTAATGCACATGTCACGTTTATTTTTTTATATGTTCTGTTATGATATAGGACCTTCTGCTAATTCAGAAATGTTTGAGTGCATCTATTACTGTGATATTTAAAAAATAATCGGTTCTCAACTTAAATTTGTAATTCACATATGCTAAAAGAGAAGTTTTGGTCAATTTTTGAATTTCTAAGGTAAAATTGTGTATTCTACTAAATTCGTTAATGTCCAGAAAAAATGTTACGGCCATGTTCCATATTCGTAATATTTATACTATTTTGCATTTGTTTAAGTATCAACATATGCTCGTTTTACAAAAAAAAATCATACTGTTTCATTTATTTCTATGAATAGCAGATGCTGCATAATGGATTCTGTTGGTTATCAGTGATTATGAATGCTCTCTGGGTTATGTTAATAACTTTTGTAATTGTTAAATTGTTTTGTATAAAAAGCACTTCTTATATCTGTGTATAGCATGTTTAAAAAAAGAATGTGCGGATAATGAAGAAAATCAAAATTGCATCTTCACCTTTGATAGATGCTGATGTAATTCTTTTAATTTCATACTGAATAGCCCAACGTTTGGGTGATGGCTTCAAATTATTTTTAGATGATGACATCCCATCACATTGGAATGATGACATCATATCAGTTTGGATGCTAGCATGCCAAAATATTGGGACTCTGGCATCCAAATATTTCTGGATGCTGGCATCCCAAAATATTCAGATGCTTGCATCCCAAGATATCTGGATGCTCGCACCCCAAAATATCCTGATGCTGGCAACCCAACATATATATCCCTACAGACGGTATTTATTCACCTAATTCCTAAGACTTTGATGTGTTGAATGCACATGAAAACAATCTAGTAAACATGACAAAATAAATACTGAGGAATGCCGGGAAGATTAAATTTGTTTTGTCTTTGTTCTTGTCCAGTGGCCAATTTAATGCATATTGAAAATGTGAAATCATGAGTCAGAGAGTGAAATATACACTTGATCAACATACTGAATCTGATTTGTAAAGTGCTAGTTCACCATGTGAATGCTGATGTCAACAATTTCATATTCATAAAACTATGTCAATGTACTAAGTTGCCATTAATTGGCCAATTTTAATGTTATTTTTCTGACTTTGATGACCGTTATGTAAGACATGTATACATGTTATTGACTATTGTGGTATCGAGACAATACCTTTATATATGGTGACATCAAGACTACAATTTTCAAGTCTGATATGCTCATATTTCGAATGGTCATACAATTAAACTTTTGAAAGTAAGCTTAATGCAATAGCCTGCTGCAATGATATCAAGTTTAGTAGCTCCCAAGGCTTTCAGACATCAACTTGACATTTTTTTTACTGGACAAGATTCTTTTCTTACAGGACAATCACACATATCATTTGGACAAAATTAATTTTAATAAACCGATTTTTTACTGGTCTCTGCCCAATGACAATCAACCTTGTGAATGTCTGATAACTAAGTCAGCCAGGACATACACTCTACAAAACGGATTAGTGACTGCACCTTTATTAAGATGCTAAATATGAGGTGTGTTATATGTAAGCCTGCATAATAATTTTATTTTGTGTCTATGACAAACCCAATTGGCATTCAATGTATAAATTAAGGAGATTTGTTTTCCGCAATTGCCTGTAAACAATAAAACATGTACCACAATGCAATATTTAAACAAAATCGATTATCGATACTTGTGCACAGTGTCTTAGAGCTGTACGTAATTGATATTGTCAGTTTCTATGTATATATCTTCCAATGCGTCGGTAAATCATGTCAAGATCTTCTAGTACTTGAGTCTTTAATTTCATTAACAAAACTAACAGTTTCTTTATTACTATCATTATTAAACTGGTATCTTTTTTTTCTGGATTTTAAATATTCAATATTTGATATTCATATAATCAAATCAGTTACACGATATGAAACTTTCTAACTTTCTATTATCATTTAATTTATTGCTAGTAATCTGAAATCAGCTGGAATCACAAATGATCTAGTGATGTTTGGATTATTCGTCGTCTGAGTTAACTATAACTATAAAGTGTTACGATACAATAACACACATCACATGAATAGTAACCAAAAAGGTGCAGCCACTTCTTTATCAGCAATAATTGTTCGTTGTAACATCACAACACTAGGGAACAGAAAGCAAATATTCATGTATAATGTCATAATGATCTAGTATTTAATTTAAAGATTGCTTTCTCACTCGTGGTTAACCCTTCCCCACGAGAAAACGCATTAATATTTGAAGAAAACCTTCATTTAAACTTCTTTAAACTAAAGTTTTCCACACCAATATATGTCGAATGTTTATGTGTAGTCGTTAAAAAGTATTAAAAACACATTTGAAGCACTAATTCAATTGAATCTTTGTGGAACAACATCACGATCCATCCAATATGAAAGGGATAAAGTTTGCAATTTCATCAAAGTTTTTTTTTTGAGAAATGCATCCTACATGTATTTAGCGATTTTTATGAAATTTCATTCCCATCTAACCGTGTATTCGGTTAACACCTTATTTTTTTTGGATTTTTTTTAGCCTTGTCTTTGAACACAAAACTCGTGTACCGATATTACTTTTTCCTTAATTTTCGTTTTTTCCGCAATGAGCAGTCTACCTACCTGTATGTATAGCATTCTATTGCGTACATGTTTCTGTTATATTAAACTGACAAAAGAAAACTCTTTCGTCCTTCCTCTTGCAACCATGACCACTTCGCCGATTTTAAACATTTTTTTAAAATGACGTCATGCGGGTAGGAATTGCCGCAATTAGCACAAAAAATAGTGGAAGCACTTTCAGTATTAAACATTATAAAAATTAAAAATAAGAGAATATTAAAAGGGTTATCTGTTTTCTTTACTTTTCAAACATTGTTTATATTGGTATAAGTGATTCTTAAGAATTGATTTCTTATCATGTTACAGTCTCTGCAGGAATCTCTACGTATGATGGATAATCACATCTTCCGTTTAACATTTCTTATTGATAATAAAACCAAGGGGTCCCAGTATTCATTGTATTATACTCTAAATTGACCACTGACAAACATTACACATGTATACGCAAATGAAAACTAGCCTTACCAACAATAGAACATTAAGCCTTCTTCACATGAAAACAAGAAGACGTGACTTGTTAATCAATGTGTTCAGTCTAAATGCTATGTTGTTCTACTTCAATTTTTCCAGTCTGATCACCTGCATAATAATGACTTTATTATAAACCAGCACAAAACTTTAAAACTCATCATAGATTCCAACATTAAAAGTATCTTTACTTGGCGAAAAAAACATATCTACAAAAGACTTATCAGTTAAGTTCTTATAAAAAAAAGTTCAAGAGGTTAAATTATGTGTCGAAGTTGAAGAGCAAACTAAGTGATTAGAAAATATTGTTTCCTGTTTTTATTCAAATACATTGTCATTTGTGTACATGTTTTCCAAACAATTGATACATTATCAATAAAGACAAGGAAATCGTACGTATTCATAGAACAAGCATAAATATGTGATACTTGTATATTCATGCAGCTATCGTCTCTGCCAAATTATATATGTCGTATGTTTTCTTTGCTTCTTTATGATTCAATGTACTCAAACCTATAGGCACAAACATGTGGATTAGTTCAGCAGTTATAATATTTCAGTTTGGACTTGCTGTAAATTTAAGTGGAGATCACATTTGCCACGGCCCTATAATCGGGTGAGTACTTTGTTCGTTTTTCTTTCAGGTTTTCAAAAGACGAAGGGAGACTGCTTTTTAATTACGAATACTTCCATAGTATTACAAATTAGATATTATGCATATGTCTACAGTACGCTGACTCTGTTAAGTCATGGTTATGTATATACAATGTTCTATTCTAATTCGCCAGCTCAAACGAATATAAACTATTTAATAAACAAAACAACACATTCATAGGATTAGTGTGCCTACAGGCCTTTAATATCAATTACATTCTCAATACTGCAAACTAAAGTTCTTCACTATAATTGCAGGCAAATACACTACCAATAAAATTATATAATAGAATACAGTTACACAATCATGTGACTAATACCATTGATGAATATCTTAACTGTTAATGTCGATGCTTCATTTGTTTGGCAGACGTTCCAGCATCTTTTTCCACCATAGTACCTATGCATACTGTTGTGATGATTTCCATGAAGTGAATGGCCTATGTAAAGGTACGCATATGAAAATCTGTACTTGAGACAAATACTTATGTATTGTTTGGATGTGTCATTGAAATATATTCAACTATCCCGGTATAGTAGAATTAATTGGACTAACACAAGTACAAAAAATGTTACTCATACAAACTAAGTGAATAAATCAATACAGTTAAAGGCTTACATTATCAAGTATTTATGTATAAAGTTTACTTCATTTGCATTCATCTGGTAATTACTGTTGCAAGCATTGATAATGACACAATAATGAAACGGCAATACGATTTTAGACGAATTTGAAATCTGGTGTGTGTCGACTAATACTGGGACTTTTGATGGGTATTCATGTTATGTAATACTTGTAGAATACATTTCGTACTTAGGTTGTCCGGCTGGTCAATATGGACGAAAATGTAAACTGTCTTGTCCGGATGATCACTACGGCTTTAGATGTCAATACAGATGTAATTGTCTCAATGACGGAGTGTGTCATAAAGTAAACGGGTGTGTCTGCAATGACGGTTTCTCAGGAGATTCGTGCGAGAAAAGTATGTATAGATAATTGTCGATGTTGTATATAATCTTGATAGACCCAACTGTTTTCGTGTTTTGTGATTTTTTGCTTTTTTTCATATCACAATTGAAAGCTGAACTCCGTTTTCTGTATTCGAAGCAAAGGTTAATAAACATGCTCAACATAATTGAATGTATCTGCACAACATTTTTCTCAATTCCAATTTGAATGGTTGTAGTATTACATATTACACGTGTTAACTAAATGGAGTTTATACAAATATATATAACATTGTCTTCAATTATTTGTATAGTATTCATATAATTTTTATTACAAATTATATAACAAACAAAACAATTAACTCACACGTGTTAATTTGGTATTTTCGTAATTGATACCGGTGTTTGATTATGCACATACATGTATATATGGTGTCTATATTTTAAACGTGAAACAGTTGTCCGCTTAACGTTATTTCTGGTAAATTAATTTAAATATGTTTTAACTCTACGAATGAAAAAGGTTCAATTGTAATTTTATTGATTATATTTCGTTTAAACGCAAATGTCTAGTCGTACATTGTCGTATGTGACTATACATGAAATCTTAACAGGAAATGTTATGCATGCATTAAACATGTTAAACAAACACATATTTGTAATCTCAAATTTCCTTAGATAACTTGGTATCCAAAATAATTCAAAAGTCATCATTGATTAGTAAATTTGACTTGTGAATACCATAAACATGATTAAATAAACACATCATAGATACCAGGACTAAATTTTATATATACGCCAGACGCGCGTCTCGTCTACAAAAGACTCATCAGTGACTCATTAGTAACATATATTCAAAATCATTAGCATTTTTCAAGTTAAAGCGTGTCTTTCTGGTAAATTTGGTAACAGATGTCAACAGATGTGCAACTGTTCTGCTGGATTTACGTGTGATTCGGAAACAGGAAAATGTGTTTGTCCGACCAAGGAATTATGCTACCATGACAGTACCACTAAATCGAATGTAAAAGGTGTCAAAACTACATCATTTATCAAGGATATTACAAGTGAAGCTCTTTTCCAAAGCGTAACTAAAACATACGATGGTGCAGTAGCAGACAACAGATCGAATTATAGAACAGGTATGTCGCATTAAAGCATGACTTGTTTGGCGATTGCTAGCAAAGGTCATTGAGCACCAACAACAAAATTGTCATTGTTGTTAACTATAAGAAACATATAACAGATAGCTAAAAGGGCAAACTATAAGTTCGTTAAAGTTGTGGTCTAACTCATCGCATAATATTGACTATATCAAAAAGTATAAATAATGTACACAAAAAGGAGTTTGCCATCAGTTGATAACCTATGAATGATTAATGTTGAAAATGAGTAAAAACGAAAAACAGGATCTGTTGTTTTGTGTCATATCTTACAATGAAACTGTTCTCAGAATAAAAATAGGGGAAAATGATAGATTCTAAGTCATAGTTTAATACTTTTTCTTTTTGAAATTAATATACTCATTTAAATATAGTGTGAATCAGGAAGTGCAAAGAACATGATTACTTATATGTGCGACAAGCTTGCCTTTATTGTTTACCTTTTACATGTATATATATAATTACGAGATCATGCTTTAGATACATGTAGCGCGAAGTAATGCATTTATTGCGGACAATTATTTGAAAATTTTAATATTTATACTCATTTTTCGTTAAAAGGATGTTAAAATGTTTTAGGTTGCAGACAGAAAGTCTGTGTTCTTTTTTGTCTGTAAAGACAATTTGTCTACAACCAAGCTGATATATAGTATAACGCAACCAAAACAGTACTTAAAATACACAAACGATTGTGGGCTTCATTTAATAAGCCACACGCCAGTTTTGTTTACCCAAAACTCACCCCGAAATAGTGCTGAATTCGAAACAAATGAATGCACTAATGCAATCGATGTACGTTCAAGAGCTTTTAAACTAGCACTTCTGAAATAATACAAAATTCGTGTATGATATTCTTATATAGAAGGTTTGAAACCTCAGCTTTTTGATAATTTTAAGTTGGTGAACAATATACATTATAGATTAAACATTTCAAGTATCTCAACAAAAAAGTGATGACTCCTAAGCAATGATTGCACTGACGCATATAGCATGTTTAGTTAATATGTTTCCTTATATAGGTAGAAGATCTGATATAAGTGCCTATGGGAGAACTTTACAACTAAGTAACAATTTGTAAAAGTAAACCATATGTTTGTTTTTTGTTAAACTTGTAGTGAACAATCACATTTTCATATAAAATCATTTTCCTATTTTAGGTAAAGGACAGGTTGCCTGTGAACCATTAGTTATATATAACATCGTGATTGTATGTGCGCTTGTGCTTACCTGGCTACTGTTTATACTATATAGAGTGAACAAAACATTATCGAACAAACGAGATCCAAAAATGCAGCGGAACAAGGATCAGGAAAACCATGTGTAAATTGCTAGAAAAAGCATTGCAACGAGATAAAAAAAAAGAAAAAAGAAAATAGGATTGAGGAAAGTGATGCAATAATTCACTTAAAGAAGTCACCTTGCTTTTGTTTTGTCAAACAAAACTTTAAAAATATCGCTGATGTAATAGTCACTTGCAAGTGAATAATTCGACCTTATTGAATTTGTATTAATGTGAACATCAGAAAATGTAAACACCACGTTATAAAATTCTATTTATTTGAAGCTCTTTTCTATATTTACATTGATCAAGAACGCTAAAAGCCAAATATTTGAAAGCAAGGGATTTATAAGAACTGAAACCATTGGAGAGCAATACGACCAAAAGTTACTTGATTCATGTTAAGCCAACTTTGCTTGAGGAGGTTGAAAGCTTTGGGTTCTTTTTTTCATTTCAAAATTATTAAAAGGATAATTTAGGAAAGGATCGTTTTAAAACTTGTCACTACCGAAGTACTTACAACTTAGCTGATGATATCATTGGGGACAACTAGTCTATACTTAGAGGTATCGATCCAGTGATGAACATAATAAAAACAGCCCGTTGTTTTAACACCAGTTTCTTTAACAAAATATTTTTTTTAATGACACCAGTTTCTTTTTTTGGTGGGGTTCGAGTTGCTTAGTTTTTATTTTTCTATGTTATTTTTATTTACTATTGTTTCTTTATGATTCCAAAATTTATAAACAGACAAATTTAGAAACGATTATCAGAAATAATGTCTATACCCAAGTGCTGACTACTGAGCTAATGATACCGCTGGGAACTCTGCCCACCAGTCGAGGTATCGACCCAGTGATGTATGATAATGAAAATAATTGGATTTATTTCGGTAATCTGTTTAACAGAACTTCGTTTATACATTCGTGATAAAGGAACATATATATCAGCAATGTACTATTGTTGCCTATATTTATTTTATTGGTTTTGTATCAACATTTTATCATATATCAAATTTATTTGTACAATGTGTAATCACTTGAGTTAATATTGGTTCTGATTGAGTTAAGTCATTTCAATGAATGTTATACAGTGCGTATTTCTATGTTGGTATGTAACACTATTGATACAGATAAGGGTAGAGGTTGGTACCTATTTAAACGTTTAAACCCGCTGCATTTGTTTGTACATGTCCCTAGTCAGGAATCTGATGTTCAGTAGTTGTCGTGTATTGATGTAGTTCCGTATTTTGACCTGTACTGGTTTACATATACAAATTGTGACTTGGATGGAAGGACAAACTGAAGACAAAGTTATATGTGATAGCTCACGGTTTCATGTTATAAATGCATATGTTTACGTAGTTACTCTAAACGATTGTTACAATATTGACATCTTACAGATATAAAAACAAAGAGAGGACATGAAATTAAAAGAAAATCTTTGATTTATTAAAAAGAAAAAAAACTCAACGTTTAAGTTAAAAAAAATGCAACTATCAGTTTCTTAAATATAGATTAGTAAGGTAGGTTTGGTTGAATACTAACACATCATTATAGGCCAGAAAGAAAGTTTGGTTGAGTGCTAACACATCATTACTCTGAATACAAACACACAGTCGTATAAGCAGGAATATCATTGAATAAGAGTGTTCGATTTCTAAAAGACACGTGATGTGTTCGTATTAAACCAGTGAAGTACAATTTACATACGGGTGACATATTAAATACGACGAATTGAACTTTTTAGAGGTACACCAATTGAATTGACTTGATATCAAGATTGATTTGTCCTGCTTGGAAATAAATCTTTTCATGAATGTTTACACTTCAACCTTCCACTTATTGTAATTGATCTGATGAATTTCTCGTTACTATATTGACGAGCATCAAAATTACAGATCATAATACATTTCTAAAATGTTGTGACAAAAGAATAGACCATCACTAGCATTATAAACGGTGATTTTATACGATTGAGGCGTTTAAAAAGGTACATATTAGGACTTTATACCTTTGTTCTCCCACTGTACTTTTAGTTTATCTCCAATCTACAAAACCATGTCCACATTGTTTAATTGCCCAATTGCTGATGTCTCTCGAATACCATTGTCAATTAAGGTATATCGTATAGCGGGTTATTTTCGCGGGGTGTAAATGTTCGCTTATTTTCGCGGATAGACCCAAATCACCAAATTAAATTCTGACACTTTAAAATTGTACATGCAAAGGTATAGACAAAAGTTTCGAATCCGCAAAATAATAACCGCTAAAATATTTCGTATATTTCAATGAAAATCGCAAATTTTACACCCACGAAAATAACCCGCTATACGGTATACCGTAATGTTGCATTTCAGTACAAACTAAGGTATCTTTACTCCTCTCTTTTGTCGGACTTATGTATCATATCAAAAAGTAAAATCTCACAATTAATGAACTCAGAGGAAAATTTAAATCAAATGACAAACTCAAAAGATAAAACACTACAAACGAATGGATAACAGCTGCTGTATTCCTGACTTGCTTCTAGCAGAAAACTTTTTCCAAGTAGATCGATCACATTAAAGATGTTCGCTTATCTGTTAAAAAGAGAGATTGTATTTAGTATTTTTTTTTAAATAACAGAACGCAAAAGCAGAATACAAGGAAGGGTTAATTATCTTGTTTTTAAGATAAAATCATGATATTTAGTTACCAATGTAACGCCAAATACTTCTCATCAGATATTTTATATATCTAGCTTTCACACATTTTCCTTTCAAAAACTTTGGAAAATTGTTATCGATTTTATACGATTAAAAACAGTTACCTTCGAATTAATATGTTATAAAATTATGATGAGAAACATATTATATCATCAGTTGAAGCGGTCATTTTTTTTCCTTCTAATTACCAGTGGCACATCGATCTAGAGGATACTTATTATATTTGAAGCGGACAAAGAGTGAAAAAGGGGAGTCCCAAACATCCGTAACATGGAAATTCTAATAATAAATATTACCCTTTGGTCGATTTGCAGGTAAATAAAAGGTATTAACAGAAGCATAAATGCTAGCAACTATTGTTCAGTTGCATGAAAAGTCGCTTTGGTAATTTATAATTTTATCAAGGCTGAGACTTTCATTATTTTTCTTGTTCCACTACATAATTAACTTTGAATAGCAGGTAGATTAACAATTGAAAACACAGTATTGTATGACAATATTTGTATTCAGATCGAAAACAAACTGACACCGCCAAGTAGAAGTTTGCAGTCAAATTGTCTTTTTGTGTGTTGGGTTTAATTTCGCCCTAAACTACTCATTTCGCTTCTGTTGTGGTATCATTGTATAACTTTCGGACTGTTCGCACATACACACAGGTTTGTGGAGCAGGATATATCTACCTTTCCGGAACACCTTGATTTTGCGAGGCGTACGTCTTGCTCAGTCTTTATGCAGTGGTATTGTCCATTCTTTTCGACTTAAGTTTGAATATTCAATTGGTATAGTTCGCATTTTATAAAATGTCTTCTGTCAACTCTTTAATTTGAAACATTGAACATTTGAATTTTTTGTTACCACTTTTCGGCAAATCTAAATATACATGTTTACAAAGACAAGGAGCTTTTATATACACTCAGCTATTATATGTACAACCTTTTATTTAAATGAAATCATGAACAAACGTTTTTTTTCAGTAACCGTGACCAATGGACTTTCTTGAATGAAAGCTGTGTTTGAAGTTTATTTTTATAAAACAAACTTACAACAGTGTTACAAATATCTAAGGTTTCAAGCCGTACACATATTAATTTTAACAAGAAAAGACGTAATTTGCTAACACTGATCGTTCAACGAATCAATGTTATCCGCTAAGTTATCCACCGCGTTTAACTTTTAAAAAGTCGTGTATTGATTATTTTCCTTAATAGAATAAATATACTACTATGCTTTGACAATAGTAGATATAGTTTAGTTTTTGGTTGTTAAAAAAGTACTGCCAGGTTTAGGAATATATTGTTCTAGCTAACCGTGAAATTAAATACACGTTAATAAACAAAAAACTGTACACGAACCATTCCGGTATATTGTAACACCCATTATTGAAAGTAAAACTTCGAAGTTGATTGACATTTACTTGGCCGTTACAACAGATAAATTAAGATAGAATGTAAGAAATTAGCTGATGCAAACTACAAAAATCCATGAGTTGTCTGAACATTCCGTCCTATGTTGATTTTTTTTAAGTAATTAGAGTATATGTCTTATCATCAACCATGCATTACATGCTTAAGTGATAGCTAGCAAATCGTTTCCGTCCACACTTCTGGACTGTAAAAACACTAGATTTGGGACACCAGACAGAGTCTCTTGATGTTGTTTGACCTCAATTTGTCATTGCAAATATTAAATGTCAAAACTTATGTATAGATATTTGCAGATTTATAAACTTCCTGATATACTATTTTGAGGCACAATGAAACCATTTAAAAATAATTATAATCCTTTGAAAGTGCTTGAACTTGTATACCTCTTAGGTTTTCGTATCAGTTGGTACATGTAACCAACAAAAAATAATAAGGAACTTAGTTTTTTAATGTTATACATGTACTTGACGCACAAAGCTGAAAATGGTGCATGTACGATTGTTTATATTTGTTAGTGTCACAACTTCAATACTCTACCTATAGGGCAGAATGTGTTTATACTGTCTAAACTATCTGTTAGTCCACACTATTACAGGTTTAGTTTTAAATGACACTGGAGTTTGTGATCGACATGTTACAGTCAACGTGTATGTACTAAATGTTTCATGTTTGTTTTGTTTTTGACAATAGTATTTTATGCACAAAGAAGTTTCAACTGAAATCGATATACTGCCTATGCTGTGTATACCTTAAATACATGTAGCTTGATCTATGATGGTTTACTTTTATAATTGAGACTCGGAAGGAGAGTGTTTTTTATTGGCACTCGTCCACAACTTCTGATATCTATGATGTTTTCATTTGACAGTCATTTGTGTTTATATATTTGGCTTCTTATAAATAATTTCGTTTTATTACTATACGTACTATTATACGAATAGTTTCTTATATATTGATATAGTAATTAGATTTATAAATAAATATGCTGTGGCTGCTGATCTTAATAGTTTACACAGCACACATTGTTTTTCTTTTAGCAATTCCTTGAAAGTAAAAAAGCTAAATCTCACGTGTTGTCCTGACTTTTACCTACATAATGGGACGTGCCAACGTAAGTTGTTATTGTTTTGGCAGTTGGTAAGATTTTTTTTATGTTAATTAACAGTTCGAACCGCTTTTTGTTTTTATAAACCATACGCATGTGTGTCTATAATTCTATAGAAATAATTGGACGTTCTAATGACTTTACAATTCCCTTTAACAAAAAGTAGGTTGGAACGAGTTGTGGCAACATGTTTAAAAATTTACAGTGTACTTTTGTACTGTTGGATACAAAATTGAACGCTTACTCATTACTTGCGCTGTATTTTCATTAAAATTTTGATTAATATTTCCATATTTAAAGAAACGACAAAATTAACTAAAACTGTGAATTATTTAAGTTGATGAAGCTAATTAAGCTATACATAGATATAACGTGTACATTTGAGTTGATAGTTTGAAAATTGAGCATACTACAGATTTTAAAGAACAAGGGCTTAACTGAAGTGATACTTTTGTTGTAATCTATGAACATACATTGCACTACTTCTTTATCTTGAGTTTATGATGGACGTTTAATTGCACTGAATTGTTTATCTATATACGCAGGTTTATGCGAGCTCCTAACCGAAGAGAGCTCGCAAAATGTGTTCCCTCTATTGTATAAGTCCTGAAGATATGGATAAATACGCTACGTTAAAAATATTTTATTTTATTTTATGTACTACAAAAAGTTACTAGAAGTAGTTTGGTTACTTATATTTTTCTCTCTATCTTTATATGTTCTATCGAAGTCAGCGTTCGAGAGCCTAACTCCTTTTCGATACACACAGTTTGTGTTTTATATAATTGGTATGGTTAACGCCATATGAACGGTCTCGATAGTTAGGCGTAATTCACTACAACTAGACATTTGTTGACAAACCTGTTGTTCATCAATAGGTTTATGATTTATATAATTATTTGATGTAAACTGTTTTGCTATACATTTAAACTAGACCGTTGGTGTTGATTTCTTTGTTTACATTATACCGTTAGTGTTTTGGGTTTGTTTTTATCGTTTGAAATGTTTAACCTTTTTCATATCAGGTCCGTTAAAAGCCGATTATACGGTTTGCGTGTTTTTCATTGTTAAAGACCGTATGGTTGCCTACGATTATTTACATCCACTTCAAATAATATTTTATATTTGGTTATTTGTAATAATAACAATTATACCACATCTTCTCATTTTTTCATATCATTTATAAGACGTTTTGTGTATATATTGGATTATAGCTCTTCATCTTTTATATAAGCTTTGGATTTCAAATATTTTGGCCACGAGCATCACTGAAGAGACATGTATTGTCGAAATGCGCATCTGGTGCAAAAAAAATTGATACCATTAATTTTATTACTATCACTGGGTCGATGCCTCTGCTGGTGGGCTATTAGTCCCCGAGGGTATCACCAGCCCAGTAGCCAGTACTTCGGTACTGGCATGAAAATACGGATTTTTTTTTTGTGTTATTAAAATTTGCTGTTACAAAATGATAGAAATTATTTTAAATTAAAGAATGTATCTCCCTCATGCAAAGCTCTGATTACTTTCACGGATTTGGCTATACTTTTTGGACCTTTTGGATTATAGCTCTTCATCTTTTATATAAGCTTTGGATTTCAAATATTTTGGCCACGAGCATCACTGAAGAGACATGTATTGTCGAAATGCGCATCTGGTGCAAGAACATTGATACCGTTAATTTTATTGTAACAGTTACAGTTGATTGATTTTTACGTAATATATATCGGTTTATATCTGGGAGTGACTAGGGTGTTTTGTTAAAAGTATTTTGCTCCCTTGAAATGTAAAAATCATAGTGAATTAAATTGTTAGCGCTACTATATATATATATATATATAATATTTATGTATAAGAAATTTTATTACTTGTATGTCTCCACAGAGTGTGAAAACAGTACAAATCAACGATAACCAAAACATAAATTTCCCTTAGAAATGTAAATTTTCTCAAAAGTTGCAATTAAAGTGCAATCATTACCATATTTGGTTTCATAATTTTTTTAGAAAATAAATGTATCGAGGATTACATATAACATGTTCCTTGAATATATCTTTTAGTAAGAAAGGGAAATTGTAAGCGATTCTAAATCGATTTCGTGTTAGATATTTTTAGAAAGTTCAAATACAAGCCATTGCACCTCTTTTTATCTTTACAGCCTGTTATGCTGGAAACTTTGGATA
Source organism: Mytilus edulis (assembly GCF_963676685.1). Lineage (NCBI taxonomy): Eukaryota > Metazoa > Mollusca > Bivalvia > Mytilida > Mytilidae > Mytilus > Mytilus edulis. The sequence continues at coordinate 49,624,769 of NC_092357.1, read as the reverse complement.
TGAATGCAAAGAAAAATGTATAGGTACTCATTTCGGCATTCAATGTAAACAAACATGTAACTGTTCATCAGCAGAGATATGTCACTCTGTACACGGTTGCATTTGTAAAAACTGTTCCGAAAGTAAGTACATATGGATTAAAAATTGCACACTTTTACAGCCTGCCAATAACACGTATAAGTGATATTAATGATATTGAAGATTTCACCATGGCAGAAAATTAGGTGAGCACTATATGTACTGCTTACATAGAGACATGTAGACCTAAAAAAAATAACAGGTCAATCAAACAGAGACCAGCGATGTAAATAGCACGACATACATTTATATACTATATAATTGGGAAAACGTCTGCCTAAATATGAAAGAGTCTTCACAAGATCTCATAAACGTAACCTTTCGCCGGTATGACACATGAAAACCATGTAGGAAATAATACAGAAACAGAGCATCCACCAAATGGACTGCCCGTAATGTACAAATTTATGTTCAATACAGACGATTGACGCGTCCATCTTCAACATTGTTCAATCTGTGTTCTATCACCAGGAAAGTTGGTAAATTTTTTCGTGTTCATGCTTTTATTATAATAAATCAATTTTGTATCTGATATAGATACTTTGAGTGCTATTGATGCCTCTTCGGATTTCAAATGTTTGACTTTGAGCGTTCCTGATAAAGGTAAATTAAGAAAAGCGCTTCGGACGCAAGAAATTATTCAACGTGTTGTTTTCAAGTTTTTGAGAGTGTAGTTTAAATGACGTGCATCGAATAAACACGAGTAAAAAAAAGGTAGACGGCAGATTCTCAAATCGCATTAGTTCATCAACATGATTAAGTCGATGCAAATGATCATGATGATGTCATACACACACAAATAAACAGACGCGTATTTCGGCATTTATATTCATTGCATTGATTACAGTTGACAAAACATTGAAATATCCAAAACCTCATAATATGTTGATAAATTAACATTAAGGCTGAACTAAATTGCAAGATAAGTAAATACTAGCAGTTAAGCTGTGTTTGATCTTTTTGTTAGGTTTTGGTGTTTCTGAGCTAACGATTATGCTTCCCGACAGTACAAATGGTTGGCTAACACCACATAATCTTTCAAACTCACAAGGTAAACCTTATCGAATTATCTAGTATAAACTATGAAAAGTGATATTCCCATTTGTTTATTATTCATGTCAGTTGTATTATATCTTTCATGAAACGGCAAATTAAAAATCATCTAGCTAATAAGAAATTGATATGTGATCGTGAGCGAATCACCATGATGTCTGGAGTTTGTGATAAATAAGGATTTCAGAACCAGTATTAACAGAAAAAAAACATAATCCTGTTAGTTTTTTAAGATTTTCCATACAGCTAACATTAAAAAAAATTCAACTTAAGATTGAAACAAAGTAATTGAGCTGTATCACAGATATCTAAAAAAAAATTGCTTACACCTTAGGCTCGTTGAACTTTACTGAAAATCGAAAAAAAAGTGTCTTTATGTCTTTTTTTTTAGAAACATTACTGGGGTGTATTCTTTTGAAAAAGGTTATCAATTAAAAAGAAAGCACATAAACTCCTCTAAGACGTTTTGAAATTTGTCTCAAAATGCATACATTTTCCTATTTCTGATACATAGACTTTCCTAACTACTAGTATATGTTGCTTATACAAACTTTACGTTTCAATAATATCGAACAATATTGAATGAGATAAACATATTTCTTTTCAATTTTCAGATAAAAATGAGGGAGCAAAATTGTATGCAAAATTCTACCAAAAAGCTGTGATATATAATTCACTATTTCTTGACCTAAATACATATACCAATTTATTGTAAAACAGGTTTTCTTCTTTTCTTTTATTCTATATTGCCTGATAGAGTTTTGTTCATTATAACTAATGGATAAGCTGCAATTTATATAAAGATTTGAACTGTACTGAAACTTGTTAGATGTACTTGAGCTGTTATTGAATGATAACTTGCTTACGTTTTAATAACACTTAACTGAAAACAGTGTTCGTTTAAAACTGTCATAAATTATCTGACTATTCAACAGAAAAGTGCCAAAGGCACTCACCAGATATAAATCTAAGATAATTGACAATACATATTATATTCCGGATTTGATGCTTCAATTAAAAGACCAAGTAGACGACTTTTCCAACCTAATCTTATGGTAAAAATAATATGTGTAATCATGTTATTAGAAATAAATTACTTTGGACTATGTTTTAGACAATATGTGTTCGCTTTTGTCGTTTTATTCTTTTATGGTACGCGTGACTTGTCAAAATTATTAGTCACTGAATTACCTTCTGAATTGCACAGTGTGTTCTAGTTTTGTTATATTGCACAACTGTCTGAAACTAGTTGAGGTTTAGACACAGTAAAATATGATTAACCATAAGGCACTCGTTATGTGTCAGTGCCAAGTCAAGCATGCAAGGACATGGTTGTTGGCGGATTAGTCTGTTAAATTTGTTTTAATAATTGTGTTTACTTAAATGAGGCTGATATGTTTCTCTTTGAATTTGTTTCGAAGTTGATAATTTAAGCATTCGAATACTGTACGGGTATGGCCTTTGTTGCAGGTCGGTATGTGACATACAACCATTTGTTCTTGTCACTTTGTCTATTGTGAATATATGTCATTATATCCTTATTTCTGTAATGGTGAATGTACAACTTATCTTATTAACGAACTTACCTAAATATATTAACGAAATAATTGTCTGATATTGAAAATCCATAGTATTATCATAGCTAAGTATGTACATAAAAGGGATAAGAATTACATACATTTTGAACTGGGATCATAATCAAAAATGATCAGCGTATTCATATATCTAACCAATTTATTTCCAGATGAAAAAGCAGCATTACAACTCATAAAGGTGTACACTATCATCATAGCTGCAATGTTGTTGTTGGTAGTTATAGTTGCAGTCTCTGTAAAAATTAAACGATGTGCATATAAAAGAAAGTACCGGACAGTGCACATGGATAAGAAAACCAAAGAGACGAGCTACATCGTCAAGCCAGAAAACAACTGCAATCTAGTTTGAACCATTATAGTATGAAATCGGAAGTGAATGACGATCAAACATCAACTTATTGAAAATAAAAACCACTTTCAACTTGCTTTTGGTATCTATGATGAAATTATTTTCTTATCATCTTAATGGTTAATAGCTTCCAACATGACCAATGTACATCTTCTATTGTATGTAGTCATAATTCTATTGACAAACGACAACATAGATACAAATGGACTAACTACCATAGTCCTGATTTGGTACAGTACATTTTGGGAAACCTTTAGAATTATGGTCCTCAATACACCTTATCGATGTTCAGTTAATTACTTGAATATTGAATTTTTTTTAATCAAAAGGCGTCGCTTGCGTATATATATACAAAATGATATCTATGGTCAGTTCATTTACATAATGATAATGATAAAAATGATGATATACCTGAATTATTGGTTTGATAGTCTATACAGTTTTACTGAAATGTTGTTGTTGGAGAACAAATTGGACTTACTTTGCTAATAGGGGTCTGTATACCTATGGGTATGGATTCACGTGTGTTTGTAATTCCAATAAGTATTAAATGCGCACTCTTTCTCGCTGACTATTTTGTGTACTCGTATGAAGCAGAATTTATTCAGAACCTTCTAAAAGACAGAAAAAAGCACCTTGCATGTGTTAAATATAATTAAAAGAAATATTGTTGATGTCCTATCACTGAATAACCCATATTTCACAATTTCATTCAGTGCTTGAATCTGACATATCCATTTGAACTTGAAATTGAAGATACTACTGATACAAGACGGATTGAACACATAAACCTGTTACTCAACATTGAAACAGATGAACGACTTTACACTATAATATATGACAAAAAAATAAAAACAACACGCTTAATAATTCCTTGCGTCCGAAGATCTTTTCTGGATTTACCTTCATCAGGAACGACCAAAGCCAAACGTTTGCAATCCGGAGATGTATAAGAACTGACACCGTTGAAGAGCTATATGTAAATAATACCTAAAAAAATAGCCAAATTAATCTAATGCCAACTTTGACCGAGGAAGTTGAAACCTTAGTTTCTTAATAATTTCAAAATTTATAGACGGACAACTTTAATAATGTTTTTTAAATCATGTCAGTACCGAAGTACTGACTACTGAGCTGATGACACCTTTTGGAACTAGAAGTCCATGAGCTGAGGTATCGACCAAGTGATGTAAAAAATTAAAAACAACACATTTAATTGCGTCCTTCACAATTATCAATTTCTATTTGTCAGCAGTCAAATTCTCTGCTACATCGTATGGTATTTACATTTCTCAATTGATATATTATTCCCCTGCATGTTCACACCAAACATACTTCATTTACAGGAGTGTGCTTCTAACTCACACAAAAACAGAGTTATGAGAAGGAAAGATTAAAAATGATACACCTGAATTGTTATAGACACCATAGTCTTTAATATTTCAAATAGTAAAAAAAAATGCTTTTCAATACCATCATAGTCATACTCCCAAATGTGACTGTTATATCGAGTGTAAATGTGTACTGCTGTACGGTACGGCTCGGCATTCTGTGCATCCAGCATCAATGTATTTATTTGTCTTCTTCGTCATCTTTTGTTACATAAAACCATCAACGTAACGATGTTTACTTTCCTGTGCATGCCTAGTAAATTTTTCTTTATGCATTGATATGGATATTTTTTTGTCTAAACATAGGTTAACAAAATATTAATGTATTTGGTCATATATTTTCGTATTTTCAATTTTTACAATTTTCTTTGTTTTTAAATTAGTCATTTTTTATTTAGTTTGAAATATTGCATGTTTTTTTCTGTTTTTTGGGGGGGATTTACGATAATAAAAAGTGTATCTGTTTAGTAATTTCAGCGGATAATGTGTTCAAGTCTTTGATGGTTTGACAGAAAAAAAGAAAATTTACAGCTGTCTGTATTGCTTTTAATTTGTATATAAGATTTTTTATTGGTTGATCTTGTAGTAGACTGACTATGTAGAAAAAACATAATGCGATAGAATGGCTATATATTCATTTACAATGTCAGACAGCATTCTTGTAATGTTTGGCATTTCATGGTGTCTAGCATCTTAGAAACATTGCTGGTGTGGTGATGTCGGTTGCACACGTACCTTGCTCTGTTCTTTTTCAAATGATTTTATATTTTCGTTTTTAAATGAAACCCATTCAGTACAATAGTATTTTAACTTTGGTCAATACGGGTCTTATAATTTGATAACTACTTATAAGTGTTGTGTACGCTCTTCTTTTAATTGTTTGCGATTGGAATTAAGATTTCTTCTGATAAAACATAATGATTCTTTTTGCTTTAGCGGCGATTCGGTGGATGTAGGTGTTCCATGTTAGGTCTACTGAGAAGGTCATACCTAAGTATTTGGCATGTTTTACCGATTTTGACTCTTCTGTTATGCTTTTGTTAAATAATGTGTCATTTCTTATCGTTTATAGTTATAATAATTATAGAATTGCCTTTCCACACCATTATTGTCATAATAATTGTTTGAACGAGTATTTTGGAACTACTCGTATTAAGTTTGATATTGCCTGTTAGTTATGTAAGCAGGATATTGTTTGTGAAATTTTGTGGTGTTTGTCTGTAATGGAACATGTTTGTTGTTTTTCTGTTGTGTCGATTTTTATATTTGTTTGTGAGTTTCTCTGCGATGAATTTTCTTGCGTGTGTTTGTGTTGTCATTTTAGCGATATTTGTCAACATTATCATAAAGCAGGAGTTTTGGTTAGCCATTAAACTAGTTTCAAGCCACAATATTGTTCTTAAAGATGGACGAAAGATACCAGAGAGACAGTCAAACTCATCAATCGAAAATAAACTGACAACGCCATAGCTAAAATGTCCTGTACCAAGACAGGAATATGGAAGTTTTTATCAGCTAGTTCGTTTTTATTTATATTGGTGTTTGCTTTAGTTGCACTTCAGTATTACTGCTGTTCCTTTGTTTTCCGCTTATAGTTGATGTTTTTCCCTTGATTTTTTTTTAATCCGGATTTAATTTCACTCAACCAATTTATGACTTTTGTACAGCGGTATACTACTGTTGCCTTATAAGGGTACAATAAGGGATTCTTCCAGATTGCGATTCGGGCTTGTGTAAGAATATGGTATTGGTAAGTGTTTCAGTAGAAAATTAGCTTGATTTTAGACCTCTTTAGTTTACGATTTCAAATTAACTTTGGAATACATGAAAACAACATGAACAAAGGTAAAATACAATCATTTTTTTTTAAATTGCACTATATGCACAGGTAATAGATCTTTTAATAAATTAACATAGGCATATTCAGGTGTTATTGCTCCTATATATATATATATTATATATATTACTATTTTAGCATCGAACAACAGAAACATAATATTGTACAAAACTATGAATAAAAGAAATGCCATACAAGCAGTACTACGATGTGCAGTTCTGAAAAAAAAAATGCAGAAAAAATTGGTACAGTGTATTCGTAAAGTAAAGTAAACATCATTAAGTTGTTTTGAAAAGCAAAATACAAATTATGATATTTAAAAATGATATCAATCTGAGTATGATTAATAAAATCAATACAATATTGTTTATATGAGTTAAGTTACACCACTAACATGTACTGTTTTTACATTTTGTTTTTAATAGGCCATAAGTACAACACTTGAACTATCAAACGATATAAACGTGGTTTGTCCTTAAAGGTTATGTCAACTCATGAAAAATGAAAGTGATTAATTGATTATAACAAAACAATTAAAACCTAGATTTACAATAACTGTGAATCTATGTGATATTTTGTATTGTCAAATATCATTTAGTAATAATATACACAGAAAACAGACTTCATATTTTGTCATAATTAAAATTAAATGTGTTCATGCAGTAAAAATGTCCAAAGTATAAATGTACAGAAAACTTAATAATATTAGTGAACCGAAATATGAAAAAAAAACGTTTTATTTTTTTAATTGCCGTGTCGAAAGAAACGCATCACAATCGATTTGTAAAAAAGGGAAATAGACAAAAATATGTTTGATCACAATTCAAAATACCTTTTATATTATCACAAAGGATTTAACAAGAAGGCTCATCTGATATGTATTTACAGCTTGTTATTCATTCAATCACTGTATAAAACGGTTAACACTAAAAGGGAAAAACAAAAATGACGATTCTATTGAAAGATCAAGAAACGCAAATTATCGGATTCTGATATACCAAAAAAAAAAAATGACAAGAGGCTAGATGATGACAAAATACCTAAGATTTCTAACTATCAATATGTTATTCATATGTATTTTGGATATTGACAGTGATTCATACTAGGTCCTCATATAAGTCAAAAAAGGAAATACTTAAAATAATTAAAGCATTAAAGAGTATAATACAAAAAACAAGAATGTACTGAAACAATATATATTAATGTGACTCGTGAAATAATGATAAAATATTAAAGGAAATATTGATGGAATTAATATTCATTCGAACAATATCTCTTTTCAAGTGTTTGTCGCTGCTTTTACATTTCGATTTTATAAATTGTTTGTATCACACTATTGGTTTCATCACATGGTTAATGCTATACAAATTTTACACAATTTATCACAGTATGTTGACTTATCTGACTGCTCCGTTATGTTTTGTGATTCGATCCTTACGACAAGTGCACAAGTCTTCATTTCATTCTGTTGTCGTTTGTAAAAATTATTTAATAATTAAATGAACCTCTAATCAAGGTAAAAATAATGGGTTGTTTATCTTCTTTTTTGGCTTTTCGTTGATTGTTCTATAAACCGATAGTGTACTCATTTGAATCGACTGGTAATTATCCTTTAGATGTCTTCCGTAGCTTACTATGCGGTAGGAGTTTCAACAATAGGCAGACGACGTACGGTGACCTATGAGATTTATGTTGTCTCTGATGGAGAGTATACTCCTTGACAATCATCGTCTTGTTAACGTTTTTATATGAGCCTAAAAATTCGAAATTTACCACACTTAAAAAAACAAAAATAGAAAGAAAACATTCATTCAATATAATAAACATTGTTCAGATGTATGTAATCAACATGTAAAAGAAGGTATTTGTAAACATTAATGAAGGTTTGTTATTCATTTATTATTCATGTGTTTCTTATTATTAGGATTTTGATAAATTTGATAGTTATCAGTTTTGGCTGATTATACTCGTCTCCAAAGTTAAGGCACGATTATCTGAAAAAAGACTAGAACAATCTGTGCTGGGAATTGTCGCAGGACGACTGTTTTACAAGAAATTTGAAGGAGAAATTTCAAACTGGAGTTAATTCAAGCACGACAGCAGAACATCGCAAATCAGAGATAGAATTATTGTGAACCCTGGGAAGTTAGAAGTATTTTTCAAACATTCTAAAAGGAACATTGACAATAACATGATAGTTTATTTTTCATGCCATTTCATAACAAAAATGTTCCTAAAATGCTAAACTTTAAAGAGGAATAGTAACACAAAACGTTCTTACGTGCAGAAAACTAATGGTGTCACTTGCTGACCGACGCACCATACATGCATGATAGTACGTATCACAGGTTGGTCTAAGGATGTACTTAGGTGAGGTTTAGGAATGTATGTCAAATGTTCGGATTTGTTTCCCTTCAATACAGGACAAATATGTTGCCCCATTATTAGATAGTGTATTATCATAAAAGTATGCAAGTATACAATGGTTACAGAGACTATAACACCTTTTTTTCTTTTAATAAAATACTTCAATAGCTCCTACATGTATCAGGTCGTTTATGGACTTTCGATTATGGACTTTCCGATTAGATTTTCCTCTAAGTTCAGTATTTTTGTGATTTTACTTTTTACCAAATTTTCAGAAGATTCTTGATTTTTTTCCTTGCGATTTGAGACCGAAATAATACCAATGCAAATATAAGGTAAAGTCAGAGTGAGACTTTTCACGCCATTTTTTAAAACTCAAATATCTAGAAAAGGATCTCTATAACCTATCATATAAAAAAGATGTGATATGATTGCCAATGAGACAACTATCCACAAAAGATGTATGTTTAGCTCATTTTGTTACTTAGCTACATGATCTTGACTCATGGTATCAATTTCAAACTCTTGATTAATTGAATTACTAAGAACATCCTTAAGCTTCATCTATGTATGCACGTTTATTATGTTGCAACTTTATCAGTTAAATGAATAACACTATGCGAGTAAAAAGTACACAATTTGCACATGTCGGTAAACACTGCCTCTTTAGTGAGACGCATGTGTATATAAGGCAACATGGTTCAGTTTGTATATGACAAAGTGTGTGTTTCTTCAAATGACATCATGCATGTCGATAAATGATATTTCAGATTGAATAGTCATTAATAAGATGCTAAATGGTATGTTTGGTGTTACTATAAATTTTAAATACTTCTTCATACTACGAATATCAAAATTATTTATTTTCTTTATAAATATTCCCTTTCTCTATTGAAACTGTACATGTATACCTAACAACATACTTTTATTATTTACCTGTGAAAGGAAATAAATACAAAATTTATACTAGATACATTGTACTCTGAATAAAAAATAAAAGATGTGGTATGATATCCAATAGAACAACTCTCCTCAAGAGACTAAATGGCACAAACATAAAAAAAACTATAGGTCACCGTACGGCCTTGAACAATGAAAAACGACCATTTCGCAGAGTCAACTATAAATGGCCCTGTAATGTCAATGTAAAACAATTCAAAAAAGAAAACTAACGGCCTATTTTATGTACAAAAAATAAATGAAAAACAAATATGTTACACATAAACAAACGACAACAGGTTCCTGGCTTCGGACAGGCACATACATACAGAATGTGTCGGGAATAAACATGTTAGCGGGATCACAATTCCCCCTAACCTTGGACAGTAGCAGAAGATGTTTTAAAGCAATTCAAGGAAACTAGATGAACAAAGTATGAAAAATAGTCTTTAAAGTGCAATTACAAATGTACTTCTTTAGACAATTTTGTCGTATAAACTTTTGTGTAGATCTTACTTTGCTGAACATTTTTGTTGTTAACAGTTTATCGGTATCTTCAATAAAACTAGTATTCAAGATAACCACCAAAAACTGCATATTCCTTGAAATTATCAATTTAGTGGCAGCAACCATAGGAATGATAGATAGGTATCCTATCAGATTTGCTTTAAATGCTTTAGTTATTGAGATAAAAGCTAAAAACTGCATTTGACCCTTTGTTCCATTTTTAGCTATTGCATCCATGTATATGTTTGTTGATGGATCAAATCTTCGGATTCAATTTATCAACTAGAAACCTTGAGAAACATTAGGTTTAGCAGTATTAGGCCCAGAAGTTTCAGAGGAGAAGATTTTTAAATGTACACAAATATGATGAACATTTTGTGTAGAATTGTCTTTAACGGGCATTAACTACATAAGGGGTCATATGAAACCTTTCTGTAATCTTACTTTCTGAACATTATTGCTGTTCACAGTTTATCTCTATCTTTAGTAATATTCAAATTATAAACTAAAAACTGCAAAATTTTCTTTAAATACCCAATTTAGTGGCAGCAACTCAACACTGGGTTATTCTCTTCGTCTGAAAATTTCATGGTTGATATAATTTGACCTGTTTAATATACTGTTTAGCCCATGCCAGATTTGCTCTCAATGCTTTAGTTTTAAGATATAAGACAGAAAATGAATTTGACCCCTATGTTCCGTTTTTAGCCCTGACGACCATGTGTGTTGATGAATCAAAACTTCGGATACAATTTAAAAACAAAATAACATAAGGAACATTCAGTTTTAAAGTTAAAGGTATTTGGCCCAGCAGTGTCATAGGAAATGATTCTTGAAATGTATTACTTCGACGACGACATACGACGACGGACGCCAAGTGATGGAATGAGCTCACATGGGGCCCTTTGGGCCTGGTGAGGTGAAAAAAGATGCATAAACGACAGAGATGTCAGAAAAATGTCAAGTGGATATCTACATGGATTTTTTTCTGAAAAAAAGTTACTCTTGACAAAACTGTTGGTTGGTTTATCAAAAAATGATTGACTACTCTTAAAGTATATTCATAGAAAAGCACAAAACAGCAATTTCATCAAATCCAAATTATTAAAAAAAGACTTAGATATGTTATTTGTTTACTAATATTAAGTTATAGTTAAAATACATATTACTATCCTGTTATGAGTGGATCAAATCATGCTGATGAATGACCAACGATTTACAATATTTCAGTGTTTCTCAACCTCTTACAATAATTGAATATACGCACAAGGTATGTATTGTTATCTTTTACATTATGTGGGGAGTAAGAGCTCCGGAATGCCCATTTGGTGTCTTATGTCGTGTGAGAAAGGTCGTAGTTACATGTTGTTTAATGACAAAATTAAGATCCCAAAAAATAAGCGGAAACGAAACATAAAAATAGACAGAAACACTATTGATCATGTTGATCTTTGACAATTGTTGTGTCTTTTCCGGGTAAGTAAACCTTACTCTCAAGTTAACGATTGTAAAGGGCTTACACATACAGCACTGTTTTCTATTTAGAGTCCATTTTTTTTAATGTTTTCGATACATATTTTATTTTTATCGAAATATGATAAATGTGTCGTATGCGTGTCAGATTTTTCTGTAATTCTGTCTTTATCTGATAGTCTGCAACTCAAACACGTACTTTCTGTTATGACGAATCAGCACACACTTAAAGTAATTATTTTTGTACCATATTAATATGTTTTTTTGTACGACATAAAGAAAGAAACTCGATTTTTTTGTTTTATACCTGAACTTGATTTGTTTTCCTTTTCATTTAGTATCATAGTCCAGATGAAGTCACAGCTTAAGGTCAAGGATCAGTAAATAAACTAGTCCATAGATTTTTTTAAAACTTAAAACTCAATTAGATATTTAAAATATACATCAGAAAATGTTAAAAAAAAAGTATATGTCACCGACTTCGTTTTCAAGAAAAATCCATTTTTAAAATGGTCCGAGAGGGTACTAAATTACATTGAATATATAGGGTAAATCTATATTTTTCTTCTACAATTTTCGGTTTCTGGTATAAATCACGAGAACCGCTCCATAGAATTTTTTTTTAAATTAATATGTTTTTCCTCTTTGTTTTACGAATTAGATGATATTAAAAAAAAATTATGGTCACCGACTTCGTTTTCCCTGTAGAAGCGACGCAAACCCAACATTTTGAACAAAAAAAAAACCATCAAAATTCGTGACGTCGTAATTTTTATTACATAACGTCAATTTATCATGCTAATAATTTCCAACGTTCTTCGTGTTGATTATGTACGATGATTATGTGTTTCGTATTAATAGATTCTTTTTATCATATGAGTCTGGATAATTTTCATAAATTTTTATTTAGTATTACAAATATTCTTTATTCTTTATATTTTAGCACCTCATTATACACTTTTCTTTTTTTCTTTTTTTTTTGCATTTTATTCTGCAATTTTTGCCCATTATTCTGTATTCCGTAAACCCCAATCAGACCCTCTTTTATGGAACATTTTAAAAAGAAATTATACGTTGTAAAAAATGTGATACATGTATGTTCATTATCAATATACATATCTAAAACAATTACTAAATATTCAGACAAAAATACGTTGTAAGTACACGGCTGGTAATCTACACACGCAGAACATTTGGTTCTGCAATGAAAACCGTGAGAGGATTTTCCGGTTGTGCTTGAGTGGAGCAATTGTCACCGCTTCGAAAGGTATATACATTTCTAAATCGCAATTTTCTTATTCGACTGATCAAAATATTGAAAATCGGAGAATGCTATGCTGTGGTGAATACTTTAACGAAGAGACACATGTATCATTTACTGTTGTACGTGGAGTTGAACTCCTAAAAAATCAGTTGCCGCACGAGAATTTGCCTAAAAAAGTGACATTTCGATTTTAAAATGGCTCTAATTACAGACCCACAAGTTCAAATTTACTTTTTATTCGGTCAATGGGTATGGATGTCGTTTTGGAAGGCGTGGACGCTGTCCAGTGTTGATCGACATCTTAATAAATCTAAAAACCTCATATTTGCATTATGACATGCGTGAGGGGATCGGTTCTGATTGAGGACATCGTGAATGCGTGAGGGGACGTGAAATCATAATATTATATCCAAATTATGAGTATTTGAAAGTTGCCTAAATGTGGTCAGATTGTTTATGAAAAAACACATATGTGTGCATTTACAAAATTAATGAGATAGAATTTTGAAATACATTGTGGGAAGATAGGTTTTAGGAACAATAAAAGGAAATATTTTGTCAACGATTTGTTTCTAGCTACAAATAAAAGTTGAAAAATTTCATATCAGCCCAGTATATATTTTTTACGAAAAGAGTTAACTCCCCTTGTATTGCGTATTTTTTTAAAAAATGGATCGCTAAAACACAAATTTTGATATTCAGTTGAATATTTTGATTTAAACAATACATCACAAAGTTTTCTGTATATGAATAAACAGTACCAATAAATTGCAAATATGTCTCCAATAAAGGCAACAGTAGTAAACCGTTGTCGAAATTCATAAATTGATTGAGAAAAAACAAATTCGGACTACAAACTAAAACTGAGGGAAACACATCAAATATAAGAGGAAAACTACGACACAACAACAACATAAATTTAAACTTTAACACACACAGAAACGAATTACAATTTAACAATGGCCATTTTCCGGACTTGGCACAGGACATTTTAAGAAAAAATGGTGGGATGAACCCGGTTTTGTGGCATGCCAAACCTCCCGCTTCTACGGCAATGGTAAATATATCAGTTAAAGACAACATTAAATGACAGGACTACAATACAAATAAATGATAGAACATATAGGACAGAGAAACACTCCAATTATAGCTATCAAAAGGTATCAGGTTTAAAAAACACTTATATGTCAGACGCGTCTTTCGTCAACACACGGCTTACCAGTGACGCTCAGATGAAAAAAGTTTGAAAGCCAAGACAAGTACGTTGAGGACCAAAAGTTCCAAAAAGTACGGCTAGTGTTTCTGTTTGGAATAAGAACATCCTTGTTATTTCGAATAATTCATAATTTTGCAACCAGTGATGTTTTATATAATGACTATATAATAGATATACATGATAAAATCGAAGTGGTGACTAACTACACAATAAAACGGATACATAAAATTACCTAAACCAGCAAATAAAAATTCACAGCCGAGTTAGCCAAAACCATAAACGCCCAAAGTGGCGTAATATGTGAATTTCTTAAACAATATCCCAAAAATAGGATAGACTGAATTCAGGATTAGATTTGCAATACTGATATAACATTTATCAATAACAATGAAAATTACAATATTAATTAATATCAATTGTGATAGTAAACTATATCGATTATTTGCCCAAATCCACGAATTTGGACACATATTTGAAATTTATTGGTTAGACTTTTATTCATAAAAAGAAAACATGGTCATTTATTGTTATTTCAAAATTCTATCTCATAATTTTTATTTATGCACACAAATTTGTTTTTTCATAAACAATCTAACCATATTGAGGCAACTTTCAACGACTGATAGCTTGAATATAGAGATATGATTTCAAGTCCCCTCACGCATTCACGATGTCCTCAATCAGAACCGATTCCCTCACGCATGACAACTTGATAATATGAGGTTTTTAGATTTATTAAGATGTCTATCAACACCGGACAGCGTCCACGCCGCCAAAAACGACATGCATACCCATTGACCGAATAAAAAGTAAATTTGAACTTGTAGGTCTGTTAATAGAACCATTTTAAAATCTTAATGTCACTTTTTTAGGCAAATTCTCGTGCGGCAACTGATTTTTTAGGAGTTCAACTCCACGTACAACAGTAAATGATACATGTATCTCTTCGTTAAAGTAATCACCACAGCATAGCATTCTCCGATTTTCAATATTTTGATCAGTCGAATAAGAAAATTGCGATTTAGAAATGTACATACCTTTTGAAGCGGTGACAATTACTCCACTCAAGCACAACCGGAAAATCCTCTCACGGTTTTCATTGCAGAACCAAATGTTCTGCGTGTGTAGATTACCAGCCGTGAAGTACATGAACGCAAAAATGGTAAAATCTTAAAAATAGAAATCATCAGGGTTACTGCCTACAAGTTGACTCAATAAAAGATGTAATTGAAGCTATATTTTTTTATCCCCCTCAACTACAATGTACCCCTGTACGTCTGTCCGTCCGTCATTCCGTCTGGCGTACCGTCCTTCCGTCCGTCCGTCCCCCTTTATAGTTTATAGTTATTCCGCAAAACATCTACAGTTTGAATCCTAGAACGTACTTTGCTGTCTGTTTGCATGTGGTCAGGGTTTTGATCTTTATTAATATTTGCTCTAATGAGAGATAGTTGAACTTTGTCATTTTTGGGTAACCAATTCATAAATCTCTTAGACTATCTTATAAGTCATCTGTTTACACTTTTTCTCCGTTCCGATATATGATTTGGCCACTTTTGAAAAAAACGTTTTTTTTTTGCAGCGGAACATGTAAAAGCTTGTGTTTTGGTACTATATCAAGACGGGTTCTGTCCATATACTGCTGCTTAACATCGCATATATAAACAAACATTATATCAATGATTCTACAAATTCTTGAAAGAGTGTCGTGTGGTTATTTATACACCTTCAAGTTAACAAGTAAAACAAGCAGACAAACTGACATCTTTGTTAATATCTTTTTTGTTCTGTATAAAACTTAATGTATACAAGTCTACAAAAACGTTCTGAAAAGTTTACTAAGTATATATAGAATCAGTACATGATACACAACATGCGACAAATAAAGGGGGGGGGGGTTTAGTAATGACAGGAAACTAAATTAAACTAAGGCTTTGATGAATGTAAACTTTAATAAAACTGGAAGTAACATAAGGGGAACAGGAACATTAGAATATATTGCATCACTTACAACAACCTTTAAATTGACCAGTGATTTTGTATTCATTACTGACCAGCAACACCGAGATAATCCAACGATTTTTAAGGGTCCATATGAAGTGTGGACCTAAATGGTCTTTATCTTTAAATATAACGCTTATTCTGTAAAATCGTCAATTAACGTTTTTGTAAAATTTTCTATCTATTATATTAAACAATTATTTTATTTTCCGTTGTTATTCTTTATAATTTTGCAAACTTTTTTGTTCAATTTTGACATTCGTCGGTATCCGTTATTCTGCAACTCCCTTTGAGATTGTGACAATAAATTATTGTGCTTCTCTCTCTGAATTTCGCTTTCTCTCAAGACATTTATAGTCTTTGTAGTACAGTGTATTTTCCAGAAATTACATAGTGTAAAAACATTTCCGAGGAAAGCAAATTAACGGAGGTTGAGATATGACATAAAAACAGATGTACATATTTATGTTTGATATGCCTACAAAAATACCCCCCCCCCCCCCCCCAAACCGAAAAAAACAAGAAAAAAACAATCGCATACAGGCTGAGACATGACTGGTTATATTGTGTTTTGTTATTTAGTCCATCTACACAAATGAGGGGGGACCTTAAACGGGATTTCGGGATTGATCCTTTATGGATCCGGCTATTCTTTTTTCGAATTTCGGTATGGCGGGATTGAAATTTCTATAAATTCGGGACCTCGGGATTTCATGTTTTTAAGTCCGGGATTTCGGGATCAGGACCCCTGCTACTTACGGGATTTACATTTAACTTTAGGTACTGAAAGTCTGTGACACTGTGCATATTTTTCAGTCGGTATATATAGTAGTACTATGATATAGAGGTGATCGATATAATCTCGTTCTCAACCTTCAAGTTTTATGAATGAAATAGCATATTGAGAACAGTTCTATTGTATATTTGAGATGCTACCCTCAGCTAGGGTACAATTTTTTTTATTCGGTTAATTTTTACCCATATATATGTTCCGGACCATATGAGTATTTGGACCATACGCGTATGGTCATGACCATATGCGTATACTCATATGGTCCGACCATACGCGTATGGTCCGACCGTACGCGTATGGTCGGACCATATGAGTATAATACTCGTTTGGTTATTAACGGGCCGGACCATATGAGTATTTGGACCATATAGGTATATTTATTTTTCCAAATTACAGTATAAACGTTTCAATAATACATGAACTTTATCAAAAAAAAACAGTGATGGTTTAAAACATGACAATTTTTTAATTTTACAATAAAAAAAACTACGTAAAAATTTAATATTGATGCCATAGTTAGCTTTCATCGCTAGTTACATTAGTGCATGTAGGCTTGGATGACATTCACTTCCACACGGTATCATAGCTTTTTTGCATTTGCAAGTTTTGTGCACGATATTTTTCATTTACACATTTTGTTTGCGAGTGAAAAACAAGCCTTTTTTGCAGCTGCGTACAGTGATACCGAGGTCTTTGGCAATTCTGATGTCTACAGTGTTTTTAAGAAGCTCTAGATCTCAAATATCGTAAAATGGTTGACTGCAATACACCATCTTCACAACACAACTTAAATAAACTAATAGTATGCTACTTTCCAGTGACTTCTTATGTAACAGTTCATTAAGAAATTTTTGGAATTTAATTTTTTAGTCGACATATTGCCATTTACTCGTAATAACAAATCGGTTATGACCATCGGTAATGACCATCGGTAATGACCATCGGTATAAAATGTGTTTACTTTAAATTTGACAATTAAGTAAAATTAACAATGTGAAACTTCTTATTTTTATTTAGCTTATTTTTTTATTATAATATAACGATAAAATTACCTATATGATAGCGTCTTTTGAATGAACGGTCATACCATATGAAGAGTTTAGAAGTATTAAAAGTAAACTGTAACAGAGTGTTAATTACCCCGACCATACGCGTATGGTCGGACCATATGAATATATACCCATATGGTCATGACCATACGCGTATGGTCCAAATACTCATATGGTCCGGAACATATATATAACAATTTCCTTTGAGGAGACAACCATACGAATCAATACTATTAGGATACTAAGCCCTGTATAAATCTTCAAACCATATACTATTTATACATGTATCTATTTAAAGATTTGTGTTCTATTTTTAACATCGAAATTGCGGACGTGAAAGAAAGCACCATTACAAAAACAAAAAAACAACGTTAGATTACAAAATGTAGCGATGGATCCATTAATGATCGTGAAACATTATTTTTGCTTATTTTTAATTTATTATAGTCTAAAAACTGTGTATGAATATTAAAACTTGTTGTTCCAACAGTGAACAAGATTAATTAATTTAAGTGTATTATAGTTTAGTGCCATCTACATGTATGACTGACTGACAGCAGCGACGAATTTATGACCAGTAATGGCAGTATTAGTTTATGTGGTTCATTTCCTTTTCTCTAATTTAAAAATATTTTTACTTGTTCCGACTGGTGTGATAATGTTTAAAATATGGGAGATATTATAGTCTTACCGTACAATACTATAAGTTTTAACTTTAGTATTAATGTCCCAAACTTGCACCCCTTCTGCGTATTTTCTGCTAGATGATGTCTTTTCCCGGTGAATATAGGGTTTTTGAAAGGACAGTTTTGACATAATACATATAGAATACTTCCGAGACCACACTGTTTTTTTCTCATCACAATTATGTAGAAATAGTAGTGAGCAACAGTTTTCAGACTTGTTTTAACTGGTTGGCAGATATACAAACTCTACCACCCTACGTCCTGATTTTCGTTTTGAAGATCGTCTTCAAGACTGTTTTCATATTCATTTTCAATTTTTAATTTTAGAAAAACAAGTTCATTCTCCTAGAAGTAACATACTTTCCGTCAAATTTACCGTTGACGTTGTCCCATCGAAAAGTCACCGGGTGCAATTTTAACATTGCAAAATCTGGTCAAAGGGACATAATTCGTACAAAACGTCGCAATATTTCGCGGAATCCACTAGACGGCGTTCATTTACTGTTACTTGACCTTAATATAAAACAAAAGATAAAGCTGGTTCTCGGCTTACTACTACACTTTCTTTAAGTGTAGCGTAATACAAGTACCTTCCATTTTATTAACGACTATGACATGCACACAAAGCATAGAACAAACGCAAATGATGAGCGTCGTCTCCGTATAAGCAACACATCTAAGCTTCAGCAACTATCTCCACCAGTTCTCTCTACAAATCACACGAGCACGACTCAAAATGGACTTACTCCTAAGCCATTGTGTTACTCAATATCCAGAATGCAATAACAGTATAAAAAGACATATCAGTTTTAAACGATTTCAAAACAGTAGTTATGAACCTACAAGAACATAATGTGGTGACTTATTTTTTTTTCATGTATCCAAATTAATTGAAAAAGAAAAACAACAAATTTCCATAAGACAATTATATTGATATGTCACTGTCAATGGCATGCCTAGCCTAGTACAATTTCGTATTGCCCTTAATTGTGCTAAATGTATTATTGATATTGTTACCATGTGTTCGTATATTTCATATTTGATTCTTTCGGAAGTCAAATGTGAGAGTTTAAGAATTTCCTGAGAGTAATACAAGGATGACGCCCTTTTCTCTCATTTAATCTCCGTATGTATGTTTTGTTAACTTTTAGTTTGGAACGATAAGGTTGTCTCCTTATATTAATGTCGAAACAGTAACAACAGAGCTTGTGTATCAAGGGTTCAGTCCTTTCAAATATTTTTTAATGGAAATTACACTAATCTCAGTTTAAAGGTCCGTTGATATGGATTTATTGTGGGAACGGTTTAGTATCTATAATATTATTTCAATATGTATAAATCATCACAAAAGGTTAATGCATGTCGTTACTTAAATAAAAACGATATTGACAGTAGATAGGTTAGTTTTTAAAGCATGTTGCGGAGAAAAGATAGGAAGTTTACAAATAAGATGTTTTATTCCATAAAAACAAGTCATTGTTCGAAGAGAAATGTAGAAATACATTTTACGCAAGTCTAAGCCAGGTAAAATTAGTGTTTAACTTATAAAAAAATATACTTTCCATTCTCATTGGAATACATTAGTTACAATTAATCCCAAACTAAAGGAGTAATTAAATTAAGTCAAAATATGTCAGATCTGCCTTATTTTGGACATCAGAAGTCAACTCGATCGTTGTAAGTCAACTTCGTCTACCTCACAAAATCTTGCTATATATCCAATGAAATTTTTCCAACAAAGTGCGTGGTTCAAGTTTCTAGAAATTTTCATATTTTTGTCAAAGGGTCAAACGAGCCAAATTAATTTTAGTCAAGGTGTTTGATACCACCTTAAATATGTAAATGTGGTAGTGTTAACATGTGCAAATACAAAATAAAACATAAATGAGTGTGTATTCGGAAAATTTTGAAAAAATAGAAGAAGTGGCAATTTTAACCTTTCATACCTTTACTTTCATTGATAAAACATAATATTGACTCGTTCAGTGTCCATTTTGAAGGTGATTTGAGTTTCTGTACACATTCATGCACGTTTTGATTTAATCAATAGTCATGTATGAAAAAAAAATAACCAGCTTAAAGGCAAACCAATAATAACTTTATCCAATCTAATTGCATAAAATTCAATAACAATGACCGGTCCACATCATAACAAGTAAAAGGGGTAAACTGGGTAAGGAGAAAATGTCAAACATCTTAAGTTCATTATTTTCCAATAACGAATAAAACTTTGTCGTTTTGCTTAATTTCATAGGCATGTCGTTCTGTATTGGTATAGTTTTTGAATCATTCACATTTGCGTATTTAAGGCAATGGAAATTTTGGGCTTCAACAGTCTACATAATTGTCCACTTTGTACAGAAAATTCGCCCTTTTAAAACATTAAATATTTCACAAATACGTGACTTTAAAGTAAAGTCTTTTCTCAAGACACTGCAAAAAAATCATTCTAAATGATGTAGTGGTATTGTCATAAAGTGCGTTGGACGGAACAGTGGTATAGCAAATATCAAATTCCCTCACAAAATGTTATCACACACATAATTGTGATCATTGAGAAGCTTAATATTATCTTAACAATAGATTAAAATTTTCAGCTGATTTTAACAGATTAATCTCCCTGTAGTGTTTTTTACCACATTTTCAACTGTTGTCTTTATTTGACCGAAGTTTCTTAATGAACAGAAAAAAAAGTCAACACGATTCAGAGTAATTTTAAATTATTTTAATAGTGAGAAAATAACACTTTTCTATTTTTCTATATACAACATTAAATACATTTAATTTTGGCACCATTTGTAATATAATACTGGCAAGCAATTTCCATCTGTAATGAAGCAAATCACTCAAATAGGCTAAAATAGTTTTCAAGCGCTGTCAGCAACGAGTCGCCTTGAAATTTAAAATAAAGAAACAGAAATACAATTAAAACTCCTGCAGAAAAGACATGTTTTAATAGAAAACCTGTTTTAAACTTTTTGAAGTCCTCATTGTATAGCGAACAGGATATAATCACCTCTTATTTTGAAGTGGAGAACATTTAAAAAAAATGCATATGTTACTGTATATTTTGAAATCTTTATACACAATAGGCTCATTTGTTGAGGTAGCAATATTGTCGCCACATGGAGGACATGGGCATATGTTTCCTTCAAATATGTTTCAAAGAAACTTATATAAATATATATAACTCCGCCCTTGTAGTAAATCAATGGGCGAAATAATAACACAATCATTTGATCCGGAATGACAAAATGTGTAAAATACAAACAGAAAATATGTAAGTTAAACTTAGTGAAATTATTCGATTCAAGCAATAACTATTTGATTGCCCAAACGATCCTCATACTTTAACAAAAAAATATGAACATAGAAGAATTAGATGGGGAAAAAAACATGAATGACCTATAACTTTGTGTAAAGTAATAACCCTTGTAATTATAGGTTTGATTGGAATAAACATGTCAGACCTAAAAGGTATTTGGCCCTCATTCTTTTGTGCATGTCATCAGTATGTTCTTAGTGTTTCAAATATTGACAAGTTTACAACACACCCTTAGACAATCAGGGATCCAGTATTAAATGTTATAACGATTTGTTTATTAAAAGAAGTAGTCCCACTAGCTTTTAGTTGAGTGTAGTCTAGAAGTGATTGCTGTATTACAAAAAGGATTTGAATAAACAACCTTATATAATTATCTTAATTTCTTTAACAAACAAAAAATCGTCAATATGAAACAATGGTATATTTCGATTAAAACCCTATCAATAAAGGCATCTTTATATCTTTGTAAAGATAGCTTTTAAAGTGAGGACACCCACTCGAAAGTATAGCCAATCTCGCTGTGGAGAAAAAAAAATCAACTCTTCCATTTGCAAAGGTTGCAGGAAACAATAATATCTTCTTTGGTTTCTAAATGCGATTAATTAGATATCATTATATTCTGTTCAATGCTAGAGCAAATAATAAATTTAAGTGAGTAAGTGCTGTTTTTTTTTTAATGCCCAGCGATAAATATTACATGCATACTCAGAACAGAGAAAAATAATCAATTATCTAACAGGGAGGTTCTATAAACTAGACCGTAATGAAATTACTCTATTTGACAGCAGATTCACTATTATAGTAGTTATTGTAATTGAGAGACGGTATTTACCCATTGTTGTGGGTTTCTGTTTTGCAGAAGCTATACCAGAAATAGATACATAATGATATAGCAATACACATGACCATTTAAAAAATAAGCTTAAGTTATCATGGCCCAAATAGTCATATTAATTTGTGTGATGATAAAATAGGAAAGGTAGTTATGTCAAATTATCTTAACATTTGGAAATTGACCTTCATGTTGAAAAAAGGCAGATGTCACATAATCAAAAAATAAAAATTAATGAAATAGATTGTTGACATTACTTTTCATGATCATCTGCTTTCAAAATTAATTGTATATCATACATCTAGGTACTGATCAAAAGCTCTACGCATATCTAAAAATAAATTAAAAAAAAGTTGATTGACCTTCTATCTCCCTGTCATTGAACACGCTATGGTTTGTATGCACGTGTTCCTCGCAGCTGTGTTTCTTCGAAACCCGGTTTGTTTGCTTCAAAGCACTTTGTTTGCATCAAGTGACAAGTTTAAACGAGTATTGAGGAAGTGGAAGTATATTTGAGTAGCCAAAATTAAATTGTTCGAAAATAAATTGATTGACTGAAAATAATAAATCAGAAATGTTAAGACCAAACTGCCGTTTAAGATGCAAAACAAATGATGTAAAAGTAGGTTCGCCAATGTTATAAATTTACATTATAAAACAATATTACAAGATCATCAATAAGATGAAAATCAGCCAGTTGGAAAGTTCTGTATTTCTGTGCTGTTGATTGGATATAATTGAAAGCAACATAAAAATAGAATCTGTTCAACTCCTGGTTTGTTTCCTTCGTTGTTGTTAATTTATTCTAGCTGCAAATAAAACAAATAAGCGTTAAATTATATACAGTTATTTCAAAACATATCAGTGCATATATCCAGTGGGCAAATATTTCGTCCCATGACTGACACACAATTTGTATAACAGTAGTGTTTTGAAATAAAGAACACACATTGCATTCTTAAGGTTTGGACCCGGAACGATTTTTAAATTTGAATATTGTATACTGTTCATGTTGTTGTGACCGGACTTTTGACATTTTTTTTTTTACAAAAGTGGATACCATAATATATAGAAATGTTTAAAGTTTTCTTGTCTATCTGGTCATTATTTTCGTGATGGATCGTTTTAATTTTCTGATTGGTAAAACACAAATGCAAAATGTTTATTTGTTTAGAATACATAGAAAAGTTTGCAAAAAATATTTACTTAGTGTTCACCTCGTCAATAAATTACAAGGAGCCTGTTTAATATCATGACCAAATAAACAAATACACTTATAACGTTTCTATATTATGTATGTATGTGTGGATTTCATTAAAATAAACTAGTCATGCAGTTACTTGGTAATCTGTTTTTAAAAATTATTGATTTCAGTTGAAATTATAGGACATGTTTTCAGAAGGAACATTTAGTCTACAACACTTTTTTCTTTATACTGCTTTAAGCAAATTTACTCAATTCAGTAACGAAAACTGCAGAACATGTAACAAATGTCTTTATTCAGAATAATACAACAAAAACGACCAAGAAAGCTTTTTTGTAAATTGAGTATCAAATGACAGTTTATTCTTATAGGACAATGTACACTATGCGCCGTTATTGGACGCCTATATTGATCATATACATGAAACTTAATGACAATATATTATAGAAGATTCAAAATGAAAATGACTTTCCAATGTATTATCCAGTTATACTATACAGTACATAATTCAATTTCTCTTTGCGAAAAAAAGAATAAGGGGTTTTTATGCAGTTTCTTTAAATTCAATAATTAATGAAATATTTGTCCCTAAAACACTTAAGTAAATGGTTTAAATAAATGATACTCTTTCTGAAAGACTAACTTTATAGCATGTTTCCTATTAATGAACAGGATGAACAAGAAAACTTGTTTTGAAAGTGTGTGAACATGAAATGGTATTAAAACTTACATAAACTATTTGTATCAGTAAATTTAACATGATGACGTTGATAAGAGAGTTGCAAATTCATGAGTTCTATCTGAAACCATAAATGAGACATCACCTGCAAAATGAAAAATAAATGGAATTTGAATTTAAAAACTGTGTATTTTTAAATCATTGTTAAATTTAATCACCATTATATTTTTCACAGTGGGTATTTTATTGGATTTTTTTTAAGGGAACAAATTTATAAAACATGTATATAGATCTTTTTGAAAATAATTTTATTCTTATGTATTTCATGTGAAATTTGTAGTAGCTTTAATACGTTTAAGGTAGATTCATGGTATACCGCCATCTTGGATTGAACAATCACAGTAAAAAATCGGTCTAGTTATTTGCCTAAATCTCCAAATTTGGAGACAGATTTGCAATTTGATGGTTAGACTGTTTAATAATATAAAGAAAACTTGGCAATTTATTGTATAATTCAAAATAATTAAACAAATATCATTTTATTTTGCTTTTTGAATATTTTTTTTCAAATGAGCCATTTAAGGGAAGATAACTCTTTTAGTAAAAAAAATATACTGGACAGATAGGGAATTTTTTTCTTTTTACTTGTAGCAAGAAAACACGTTCGGTGACACCATTTTTTCTTTTTATTTTCTTAAAACATATTACAAAACCTATCTTTTCACAATTTATTTCAAAATTCTATCTCATAGATTATTTTTTATGCACACAATTGTGTTTTTCCATTAACAATCTAACCAAATTTAGGCAATTTTTAACGACTCATAGCTTGAAAAATAGCACGGTGACCCCTATTTTTTATTATATTTTTGAAAAGAGCATATTAAAATCTTCATTCTGGCTAAGTATAAGAAAATTCTGTCTCAAAAAAGATTTACTTATGATCTACCTTAAAGCTACTATTTATTAGAAAGTAATGACAGCTTTTACTAATATCGTGTTGATCTGCTGTTTACATGTTGTGTTGACTATGAAAAAATTTGATGGTGCGTTTCTCTGTTATGAATGTTCTTGCGTGTGTGTTTTATATTTCTGTCACGCAGTGCTTTAGCTATATATGATTTTAATTGTCATACAATGGGTTGTATGGCATGCCTTTTAACCAGGTTCAACCCACCATTTTCTTCTTAAAATGTCCAAGTTAGGAATATGACAGTTGTTATACAAAATCTGTTTTTATTTGTATTAGCTATGTTTTTGTTGTACTTCGGTGTTCCTGTTGTTCATTTGTCTTCATCTTATAATAGTTGCCTGATGGTTTATTTTACAAAGGAACAATTGTTTTTACTGAAAACATAAGTTGATATTTGTAGGAAGTAGTATTTGTTTTGATAGTATATATCTCTTATATTGATACTTCAATAAGTTCGTAAACGAAACATGAACAACAAGAAATACACGATGACCTAACTAAACTGAGTCATGTGAAAAAATAATGCTTACTTTCAATTTGTAGTGTTTGCGCAATAAAAATTCTAAATTTCACAACTAACCTGGTCAGTGTCATCAGCCAACATGTTTAGAAAATGATAGGGTGTGAACAACGAAATGATTTTACTAAAAATATGAGCATCTCATATCAGTTTTTTACTCTTAAATATGTACTACAGTATTCAATCGTTTATGGCAAAAAAGTTAAAAACAATATGTTTTTAAAAAAAGAGAGTAAGATCCCAAATTTTCAAAACTGACAGCATGGTCAATTTTACACAAAAAAGCTACAACAATTTTTAAATATTTCTAATATTAACTCCAACCTATAGTTTTTTCAGGGTAAAGTCATTCAGATTTTTCCAGTTCATCGTTAGTAAAAGTATAAAAAAAAAGGTTAATTGTGAAACTGTTTTGTTTAAAATTGTTGAAGAAGGGACAACCATTGAAAATTGGATACTTTCAGATATGAACAGTAAAAATAAGCAATGCACCATCGTATGATTTTTTTCTTCATCCATAAATTGACTACACTCATATAACCCGGCAAATCAGGTTAAGAAAGAAAGTTTAATTCTAGAAATTGTTTGATCTTCAGAGCACATTCCACTTGATCATGTTGATATGCTACTTTTAAACCCGACTTCACTTGTTTTGTTACCATTAATAATGGATACTATACTGACCGACTTTAGAAACGCAACACTAGATTTATTTTGTGTTATTTTTGAATGCCGTCAAAAGCGATGACTGCCTGTTACAAACGCCAAAATGATTGTCAGAAAGGTCAACAAATTCTGTCTGACATGTTTTGGGTTCTGATTTACACCTTCTGATTTTGCATTTGTTCAACCCATATATTGGTTTTGGCAGTTATACGGTTGGAACTTTGGGGTTTTAAAGGTTTTTCTTCTGTTGATTCCTTGGC
The DNA here is from genome assembly GCF_963676685.1 of Mytilus edulis. Classification (NCBI taxonomy): domain Eukaryota; kingdom Metazoa; phylum Mollusca; class Bivalvia; order Mytilida; family Mytilidae; genus Mytilus; species Mytilus edulis. The sequence goes on along the minus strand of NC_092357.1, from coordinate 49,597,712 downwards.
AATTCAGTTGATGGGAAACATTTATGGCAATGTCAATCGGCAATTTGAATAGCATTTGACGTTGCGGCCGTAAACATGTCTGGCAAATGCAATGAAATGACGTTGCGAAATCAAATTCGGTTGACGTTTCATTGTCACTACACGTTGATCTGTTCATTGATGGCCAGCAACAAATCTTGTCTACTTGTATCGTTGTCGAAAGGACAGTAAGAGGAGTTTCTGAAGTCATACAGTATGGTTGCAGAACGTTTATGTTTTCATGTTTGCAGTATTCTTAAGGGCTAATTCCGTTTTTTATTTCTCAGTCTTGGCAAAATGGAGATGCAACATTTTTAAACTGAATGAAGTGAGGCAAAGGATTGAAAGAACTGTTTCACAAAGCAAAAAAAAATGAAAAAAACGTTCAGGGGTCCAAAATTTCGCTTTCAAAAATTCGTGCGACTTCAAATATTCGGTATGTTCAAGAACCACAGTTAAGTCAGATTTTGATTTTTTGTAATGAGAAAGAAGTATGATAAGCATGAAAAGAAGTAATAAGAGAATCAAACAAGATTTGGTAAAAATAATCAACAAAATGAGTGTTGCGTTTCTAAAGTCGTTCAGTATATTAAAAAATGATGTTCATCAAAAAGCCTATTGATGTCTCATTTCTTATTGATGCTTATGGCATCTCTGAATTCAATTTGCTTTTAGAACTTCCGTGGAAAAAAAGTGAAAGAAGATGACCCGTAATTGTCTACTTATTCGGAGCACCTACGGTTTGTAGTGGTTTTCGCATTGCTCAATCTTAAATCTAAATTCGTGTATTTTGATTGAATTTTGCATTTCTTTTGTCATCTTCTTTGATTTAAGATTGTCCGTTGTATCACATTTTTTTTTTCGCGAAGAAATAATTAATATCGAAAAACAAGTAAAATTATTACTATAACCAACTGCTTGATAACGTTTTAAATGTTTAAATGATCATTTTTGATCCTCATACCACACATTATGTTCATTTTCCGAAATACAACCCATATTACGGCTATCTTTAGAGAAACGCTTCGGACGCCAGCAATTAGTAATGTGTTATAATTGTCATTTATCACAGCCTATCAAATTGGTAATTAAAGGCAACAGTAGTATACCACTGTTAAACATATTAGTCTTTGTTTTAATTAATAAAACTTATCAATAAAGTTTACAATCACATATAACCATGAGTTGGTTAGAAATCTTGAAAATAACTCCTATTCATTAAAAAAATAAAAGAACTCGTTACGGATTTACCAATAACATTATCAAACTTGTAAACACTTATTTACGTGTTAAGTAACAAACCACTTTTGTAAACTATTCTTGGTAACTGAAAATGTTTCTATCCACTATATTGTGCTGACATATTACTTATAATTATATGTCTTTTAAAATAAAAAAGTAAGGTATTGTGAATGTAAATAAACAGATCCATGTGTTAGCATCAGAAAGCTTCTTTCATAGACACTGTAGCATTATAATTTACCGTCATCTCTTCTACCATCACCTCTTCTACCTTCATCACCTCTACTGTCATCTCTTCTACCGTCATCTGTTCTACCGTCATCTCCTCTATCTTCACTCGGAGAATTTTGGACAGGATTTGTTGACTCTACAAAATATTGTATAATATCGGTTAAATACTGAATTATTAACAATTCAGGACATCCGTTCTCGATAGATTTCAATCGCGGAGGAACTGAAATCTGCAAATATTCAAAACACTGATATGATTGCGTCTTTCTAGGAGACAGGGGCAACAAGCTGACTACTCAAGGCAAACCGTTAGTTCATTCCGAAAAATTTATCTGAAATGTTTCATTGATCTGTTAATGTAAATGACTTTTACCTTAATCATCACAAATCAGTGAAATATGACGACTTAACTTTTAGGTTTACTTACATTTTGGATATTTCTTTTTGTGTAATGCAGTCATGAATAGTTTTAGTTACATGTAAATAAACATTTTTTTCTAATGATAACATCTGTTGTCATTTGTACAACTGAAATGTATTTGAAGTCCTTTTTAAAATAACTGCATATTATTATTTGTGTAGTATTCTTCAATACGTTCTTTGGATTATTGTTCTTTATCCGATATTATAAGTCATTACATACTTATAATTAAGAATTTTTTGTCTTAAATTTATCATTGTGGTTTTTGAGGAATGGACAAACAAAGGATTTGTTATTGCAATTTCAGTGAAAAGCTCCAACCAAATATATGCGTCATATCTCAGAATGCGATTGCTTACTATTCATCAATTCGCATTATCTGAATTGATAAAAAAAATGAATATACAGAAGCCAAAGTCGATGTAAACATTCAAGTATGCTTGATATGTGCTGTCGAAAGAATGCAGACTGATTTAATACGTGCACTCAGATATATGTTTTCCCATCTAAATGTTCGTAAAAAGTAAACCGATAATGGGTTTTCACAATGACACAACAGCCGAACACATTTTAAATTCATTTACTACAGTAATTGTTCTATTTGTAACAATACCAATAACTGTTTTAATGCAGACAAGACTCATACCATTTATGATATGTTACTGGTTTTTTTTCATGTTTTCTTAACTCGATTGTTATTTTCATTGGCTCCTACATATCATATGTACATTTACAATTGACCGAATTCTCCTGTATTTTGAATGACACATCAGATTTCAATGGTTGCAACAATTTCATTTGATAAAACTTTCACAAGAAAGACAGATATTGTAAAATACAAAACTAGATTTGCGAAAAAACTTTATAATAAGTGGTATTTTATATACAAGGTAATCAATTTAAGCCAAAACACTTTTTTTTCTAAACGGAATGAACTGTGAAAACGCGGGAAAAATCGTGCATAATTTGATACATGTTTTCACGTGTACTTTGAGAGAACTTCTTATATGGGTAGTTTGTCTTTCTCTGTCTTTTTTCTTATGTTTTATAGAATAAAGTCATCTACCGAATTAGATTCAGAAACAGGTCGGATTTCATATTCGGAGCAAGAGCTGCTTACCCTTCCGTGACATCTGTGATCTTCCCATTTTAAGTTGGGTTTTGTGTTGGTCTGCCTTTCGTTTACAATGTTGCTAATTGTCTACTATTTGTCTTTCGGTAGTTTGATGTTTAGTTTTTTGCGATGATATTGTCACCAAGGAGTCCGAACATTTGACACAAATTCCAAAACCTCACCAAAGTACATCCTTAAGTTACAGTTGGGGCTTAATTTTTACTACAAAATCTCAGAATTAGGCTATGTTTGCCGATTTTTTATAAAAAAAAAATGCAGTCCAGATACCAAATTTAAGACAGAGTTAAAAAAAATATACTTATATCTAACATATAATTTTCTTATGAACGTAGGAATAATGTTGTTTTGTAGATTTGTAAAACGTTTTGATTTTCAATTAAATGTCTCAAAACATGACGTTATCACACCTTCTTCGTTTTTTAGTGTCCGTGTAAAAGTTATGACATTTCGTTAATTTTCGAAAGAAGTCCCTGTTTATTGCACACTTGTTATGCAACCATTTCTAAAGTGATATAAAGTCAATAACTAAGAGTGAATGTGAGATAAAGTATGTTCCTGTTTCTAATTATCACTCTAGCATTAGTTATAATTATGACAAGTAAACTCATCATAGATACCAGGATTAAAATTTTATATTTACGCCAGACGCGCGTTTCGTCTACAAAAGACTCATCAGTGACGCTCGAATCAAAAAAGTTTTAAAAGGCCAAATAAAGTACGAAGTTGAAGAGCATTGAGGGCCAAAATTCCTAAAAGTTTTGCCAATACAGCTAAGGTAATCTATTCCTGAGGTAGAAATGCCTTAGATTTTCCAAAATTCAAAGTTTTCTTAACAGTTAATTTATAATTATGAACATAAGACGTGTGCGTACAGACGTGATATATTTAGAAAATTTAAAGGTGAACTAAAGTTCCAAGTTCAAATGGGATAGTTGATTTTCGATTCATAAAGCTCTTTAAGTGTTTAGGTACTGATACATCCTTTGCTTTTCAATCTATTTTATTGAGCAATCCTGGTAAAGGAGAATCTAAAAAAGCAGGTTCAACGCATGCATTTTGTTTTCATTTCTATTTTGATCAATCTAATTGTTTTGATAGATTGTACAAGTTCGCTTTATACGGACCTCATTTTTACATATGCGACATGTTATCAAGGTCTTAAATCTTTAAATGTTAGAATAGTCGTATCAACTGATTGTGTTCTTTTCCAAAATTTGATATCGGAAATAAAAATGAATTAAGATGGCTGGTGAGTCTAAACAATAGATTATATGTTTCCTGTCGAGACGCCCGTACTTGTTTCATTTGTATTTAATTGGGGTCCCACTGATCTATTCCCTCTCCATATATTCCGAATGTCATATTAATTAATAGTAATTAAGTGTAGTATTGTCTTTCAAAACTTGCATGAAAAATTATTGATGAGTGCCATATATAAGAATATATTTTAAAATTTTCATTATTGCTTGAACAAAGCATTTTCAGGTTCTTTCATTCTGATACGTAGTCATTTGATCGATCATTTCATTAAAATATATGAATCAATTGCTACATTTATGAAACAATTTGAAATTTGTGAGCCCACCCTGAAAAATTGACAAATTTCTGGAATTGTGGTCATTTATTAAAATAGAATATTATCAAAGATTACACACATATAAAATAATAAACTAGCATTGCCAGTACTAACCGTATATTGCATGTATGTAACCGGATTTTTATATATCTTTGGGAGACTGAAGAACGTTGTTATGATAGGTTATTACGGACTAGTGAGAAATATTTACTTCCTGCAGGTACCTTCATAGTTTTAATTTGTTTTTGTAATTGTGTATGTAAATGTATGCTGTTGTAAGGCATCATAACAAGAACAAAACCCCGTCTGAATTTAAGTATCTTCAACTTAATGTTAACCTGAATTTGAAGTTGTCGTATTATCATATGATAAAGTCAAAATAGTTCTGTTTGAACATGTTATGGATTTCTTACTACAACCGAAACTACGTGTGGCATATATATTGTGCGCATCGATATCGGATTCACCTCATAACTTGTTACTTATTGATTATATTGATTTAACCAACATCATTGTTTTATATAAGTTATATATAAAGTTGAAATCTGATTCATCACTGAACATCATACCGGCTAACATATTGTACCTCAGTATATACATAGAATATATTAATACTTGCGACAATTTTTTGGTTGTACCAACACAGAAAGAAGCGGACCTATAACAATTCCAGCTATTGCATATCCTATCGTGCATATATCTACAAAAGACGAGTAAATGTTTCTTAAACATGCATTCTATTTAAATACTTTTATAAACATTCTTAGCAGTGCTTTTTATTCTTTGTTCATCTAGTCTTTGATAGACCCATTGAAAAGGCAGGTAAGTGAGTCCACATGGTATCTCCTTCAAATGTAATGAGATATGTCATGTATGTCACGGTACTTATCTATCCCAAATTCATGTATTTGGTTTTGATGTTATATGTGTTATTCTCATAGGATTTTGTTCTTATGTTAAGTCTGTTTATGTTTGTGTTATATTTTAATGTCGTGTCGTTGTTCTCCTCTTATATTTAGTGCTTTTCCCTCAGTTCTAGTTTGTTACCCCGATTTTGTTTTTTTGTTAATGGATTTATGAGTTTTGAACAGCGGTATACTACTGTTGCTTTTATTTGTGTTAGCCTTAAAAAAATCTGACTTTCAAATTTGCTCTGATCCTGTTTCAGATTTTGTAGAACCATCTTTCGGAATTGTTCCATACATTTTAACTAAAATGTCAAATTTGTGTCGCTCTGAGAATGCTTTGTATGGTTATTTAAATTTATTTTATAGCAAGAAAAATTCTGCTTTCGATACTCGACAATATGTTATAGTTTGGGTTTCTCTTTATTTTGGGCTTACAGATAGAGTATGAAAAGGTTTATTTCATAAACTTGCTTAAACGATCAACAAAGATTTAGAGACATGTATTCTTAGAAAGTACTTTCTTATCTCCATAAATCTCTACAAATAGTCTCATTTGTGCTTTGATTTTTTTTTAATTTTTGCTAGAGCGGGTTTTCTATTATAGATAAAACTGTGTCAGACTAAGTTTAACACATATGGCCCGAGAACACAGTTATTTCGTAGTGCATTTCTTTAAAACAATAAATTCAAATAAAAAAAATCGCACATGCTCTATCTCAAAAAGATTTTTACAGTGTAGTATACTACTATTGGGACAATTTTTTTTGATACCATGGAACCAGCGCTAGTTCAAAATCTACTGTGTATTTTAGCACTCTGTTCTTGTTTTGTCATATATTTTTGTTCCTTTTCATTTTGAGCCCTTTATTTTCCACTGTTTACTCGTTGTTCTCTTTTCCATAAATCACATACAGACTTAACTATTGAGAGTGTGCTCCGCCTATCCTTTTTGCGACAAAATTTAGTAACTTCCAAAAAACATTAGCCTTCCTATATTAAATCTGATTTTACTGCATTTTGAAGAGAAACATATAAGAAATATCAGAAGATGCTAAAAAAGTAATTATGCATCTTAAATCGATTCCTTGTGTATTATCGGAACCTGATTTTGTGCTTAGGTATTTTTTTTTCCAACCCATTTATGTATGACGGCCACTACGTATTGGTTTATGAGATTTAAACCGGGATATAAAACTTTCCACTAAACATGCTTTAACAATAAAGATATGTCTGTATTTGATTATGGAACAGATCAGCGTTGTATGATTGATAAACCCGGAAAATAGTCTAGAACATTTATTATGTTAAATAATTAATAAAATTGGGAGTTCTTATGTTAAATCACTTATAATTTTCATGGATGATCTATAATCAATAATGTTTTTTAGTGATTATGCAAAATCATTGAAAATTCAGGGAATTCATAAACATTTGCTTGCACCTGTCCCAAGTCAAAAACTTGATGTTCAGTGATTGTCGTTTGTTAATGTGGTTCATGAGTGTTTCTTGTTTTGTATATATATTAGACCATAAGTTTTCCCTTTTAAATGGTTTTAAACTAGTCATTTGTAGCACCCTGTATAAATTGCTGGTCGGTATGAGTCAAGGCTACATGTTAAAGGCCATACTATATCTTATATCAGGTTTACGTTTTACAAATTGTGACTTTGATGGAGAGTTGGCACTCATACCAAATCATCTTATACATACATACATTAATTACTGTGCTCAATATACGCGTTTCTAGAATAGACAGTCAACCGGCACTCTAGCAATACTAATAAAATGTTTGTTATAAAAAACAGAAGATGTGGCATAATTTAAATATATGTCAAATAACGGGAGGTCTGTAAGCAACTAAAAGCTACACGAGGAAGATGAAAAACTACTCGATACAATAAAAACAAAGGCCTCATGTATGTAGAAAACGTTTAACAAAAAATAATATAATATACAATAAGCAGCAACAAACGATTACTTTTTGACACTAGTTAAGGGATTTACTTACAGTTGGCTGCAGTCAAATAATAAGGTGTGAGTGGGGATAACACCAGAAATAATATCAACAAACTAAGTAAGATGAACTTCACTCCTGTAAATAGAAATGCATTATTTAACAACTTCAAGTTTACTTACGATACACTGTATAACACAGTAAAACTAACTATGGCTTCTACAACGCAATTTAAAAAAAGGGAATGCATGATACCATCGCTCCTTTTGGGCCTTTGAGTGCGATTGTTATGTCTTTTGTACTACCATCCAATCTCATTGATATCTTCATTTGGATTGGCAAAAAACTTGTTTGAATCGAGATTTGTCCACAAAATGTGGTGGTTTTTGGTGTGATATGAATATCGTTCTGCATAAAACAAAGGTGTTTCTTTTATCTAATTTAACTTATCATCGATTCAGACATTTGCGAAAAAAAATCTATTACACAATACAACGATTTAAACACAGTATACAGAGCAACACCAAAAACTCACAAATACCAATTGGTGACGTTAGTATGACAGGCTTATCAAAATTCGAACATCCAACTTATAATTGCGAATGTGTAAGGCTTTTTTAAGCGTCAAGGTATAAGGGATGAAACATTTATTAGAAATATGTTTAAAATGATGATCAACAGTAAAATGACTTTTAAAACATATACAGTACTTGCAACCTCAGGCGTTACTGTTTTACGTGAACTTGACTGATTGGTGAATGATCGGTGACGGATGTTTGACTAATCGATGAATGATCTGTGATCGGTGACACATAGGATCCGTCATATAAGTCAAATAACATATGTGAGTGTTACCGTGACAACAGTCAGCGATCGATCAGTAAGTTAAATTTATGCACGGACCGGACGGATACGGTTTTTTAAAATTCTTATGTAAACCGAACTCGATAGTGTTTATATTCGATGAATTTTATTTGAAATCATTTATCTTGGGACAAGTCTTCTAATAAGAATTGAGATATAATGATAGTTAAAATACTTAAACTTTTATTTTAGTGGTATAAGAATGCAGTTCTTGCTTTATTTTGATACAAATTATTAACCGCCTTATGATTTCAGTACTTTTTGTACAAGTACATCAGGATTGGCTGTTCTTCATAAAATATGCTTATTTTAAGGGAAAAGATACTAAATTTTCGTACGCCTTGCCAAAATGCAAATATTTCTTCATTTTACTGAATATAAGTGACCGGCATTGGATTTTTGAACTTTTTATAGTTAAGGATAGGTTTTTTTCATAGAATTAAAAGAATGTCAGAAAATCATACTGACATTATGTTCGCATTGTTTAAAATTACCAACTTGAAAAATGATACTATTTTATTTGAAATCAGTTATTTTTACCATCTTGAGACAAGTCTTCTAATTAGAATTAAGATATAATGAGAACTAAAATACTTAAACTTTTATTTTTGTGGAATAAGAATGCAGTTCTTGCTTTATTTTGATACAAATTATAAACCGCCATATGATTTCAGTACTTTTTGTTCATCAGGATTGGTTGTTTCTCATAAAATATGTTTACTTTAAGGAAATAGATACTAAATTTTCGTACGCGTTGCATTAAATGCAAATATTTTTTTTCATTTTACTGAATATAATTGACCGCCATTGGATTTTTGTACTTGTATCAGTTTAAAATAGTTTTTTTCATAGAAAAAAAGAATTTCAAAAAAATCATACTAAAATGTTGTTCGCATTATTTAACATTACCAAAACTATTCTTGATTTTATTAGAATTGTACTATTTTATTTGAAGTCAGTTATTTTTAACATCTCAGCACAAGTTTTTTAATTAGAATTGAGATATAATAAGAATTAAAATACTTAAACTTTTATTTTTGAAGAATAAGAATGAAGTTCTTGCTTTATTTTGATACAAATTATTAACCGCCATATGATTTCAGTACTTTCTGTTCTTAAGTTATGTTTACTTTTAGGAAAAAGTAATTGAATTTTGATATGCGTTGCCTAAAATGCAAATATTTCTTCTCATATTGTAACTTCAATTTCAATCAGTTGTTATAAATGAATTTCTTATGTTTTTTGTAGAAAATGTGAATAATTCAAGAATAAATCTGCTTTAAGTTGTGTTTGTGTTGAACAAACATGCAAATATTCTTTTATTTTCATGGAATATATTGACCGCCATTGGATTTTTGTACTTTTTATTGTTTAGGAGTGGTTAATTTTTTATTAAGGTAAAACAGAATATCAGAAACATATAAAGTAATGTTGTTTGCATTGTTTAAATTTATTCTTTCTTTTTTTTTTCGTAATTTGTTATTTTAAAGGCTTCGATTGTGACAGGAATATAGAATGTCCGTGACGTTGATAAGTGTTTTTAAAGAATTTTATGTTGATAAGGATACAACAATTTAAAATATACACTAAAGTTCTCAATAACTGATCCTTTCATTTTGTTTTCCCGAGTATTTTTGGAAAATAATAAAATCAAAAACGCGATATAGACATGATTGATCGCAAAACAGTAACGCCTAAGGTTGCAAGTACTGTAGTACCTGATGGAATGTTTCGAAGAGTTGTACATTGTAAAACTGCTGTTGCTGTTAAAAAAGAGATTAAACATGCTGTAAGTTCTGACAGGTAGGCAATTGTACAGCATTGAGCACCATTTCTGTTCATTTCTAGAATTAAAAAATAGATAAACAGTCCAGTTTCACTCATGTAACATACAACCAATAAGAAAATTAAGGGGATCAATGCATTTTAAGGTTGATATCTAACAGACCCCTCTTTTATGTATAGTCTACTCAATTGTTTTGTTTCTTCACTATTTTGTATACTAGTATGTCACATATCAAAAAGAAAAAAGTAGGGTAAAGAATATACAAAAGTAGTGTATGCACATACAAAACAAACTTCAAAACATAATTTTGTCAACATTTATTACTACGAAAAACATTTGGATGGACCAAACACACATGCGAGAGATATCAATATTGTTATTTAGTTGCGTATCTGTCAAACTTTCGCGATTGATGGGTCACTAGTCCATTCCAATGACTGTCGTTTACTTTTATAAGTGTTTTGACTTTGAATTCCTTATAATGCAGTCGACTAAGTTCATTCAAATCATTGTTCTTGGTGAAAGTAAACAAATGTTTAAAAAAAAAAAGTGTTCTTATTGGAGAAAACCACAGTATCTGGTGAGAAACACCGACCTTCTATTCAGATTCGAATCAAGCGTTCATGCAGAGTGACAAGTGTCAAAATGCGCAATTTAAATTATTATTCTGCTGCAGTCAAGTAAAACTTCAAACAACACGTTTCAAATGTCTGTGCATATACTTTAAATAAGTCCTGTCAGGATATCAACTGAAGACTTTATTCATCACCTTTTTTTTAAATTTGGGTTCTAAACAGTCTTGGGAAATAATCACATAAATATAAGCAATATTTCGCCCCAAATAACTCAAATAGATGTTTCACAAACGATTTATTCATAGCAAATTAAATATTTACTAAAAAATTCTAGTTTAAATGATTGATTGACAATACTTACTTGTGTTTTATTATTTATTTTTGCCATTTGATTAGGGACTTTCAGTAAAAACTCCGTACATGAAATGTTACTGTATACAAATAGAAAGTTTGATGGGATAGATGTGTTCAAAATAGTCACCAAATATTTAATTATAAAGTGAGGGAACATCATCCATATAGCGGAAGTTAAATCAATCTGCTAATTTCCATTCCTTTTTCCTTAGAAGTTAATGTATGAAGTCGGTTTTATGTGAATAAACAAACAAGTCGGGAATAGCAGAGGGAAGTGGTTTGTTAGAATGCTGATTGTTTGTTCAAAAAGCCCTCCACACATATGTTGGCAATCAAGAAATCATTTATCTTAAATAAGTCAGTACAAAAGTTACAAAGTAGAGCGAATCCTTCCCTAAGGCAAGATACTTGTGTCTACATCTGCCATTTTTTTTTTTGTGAAACAAAGCAGGACCAACCCCCCAAATTTGTCTTCTAGATTGGAACGGGGAAACCTGCGTAAAGTTTACAATGTCAAATATTTAAATAATATTTCAAGATGAAAGAGTCTTAGATTGTATGTACTATAAAAGATCTTTTGATTGTTTTGTGTTCACATTTACTTCACGCCACCTCTACAATAAGTAGTTGCACAATAACATTTAAGCCCGGGTTTAATTGCTGATCTTTCTTTTTATTTCTCATAAAGCCAATGCATTGCTTCGCTACTGTGTCGACACCAGGAATGGGGCGAATTGCATTTCAATGTAATGTATTATATTACAATAACATTGACAAAACCATGCTTTAAATTACAATTACAGTTACATTCACTACGAACTTCGAGTCTGAATTGACCAGTTTTTCTGCTCGACCAGTAAAATCGAACACACATTTTACTCGACTAGTCTCGACATTGTCTCGACTGCACTTAACTGTACTTAAGTGTACTCGACTAGGTCTCGACTTTACTTAATTAGTATGATTCAGTACTTGATGATCTGTGTGTAGTCTGAAATGGTCTTGACCAAGGTTTGACCTGTCTCGACCTGTCTTGACTAGTCTCGACCTGTCTCGACTAGTCTTGACCTTCAAATTTAGTTTTGACTGGTGTAAATCAGCCCATCTAACTAAATTAAATATTGATCTTACAAAATTCAAGATTATTAGGTAGCTTGATTTATTACTTAAGTGTACTCGACACGGTCTCGACTTTATTTAATTAGTCTGATTCAGTACTTGATGATCTTTGTGTAGTCTGAAATGGTATTGACCAAGGTTTGACCCGTTTCGACCTGTCTTGACTAGTCTCGACCTGTCTCGACTAGTCTTGACCTTCAAATTGAGTTTTGACTGGTGTAAATCAGCCCATCTAACTAAATTAAATATTGATCTTACAAAATTCAAGATTATTAGGTAGTTTGATTTATTACTTAAGTGTACTCGACTAGGTCTCGACTTTACTTAATTAGTCTGATTCAGTACTTGATGATCTTTGTGTAGTCTGAAATGGTCTTGACCAAGGTTTGACCTGTCTCGACCTGCCTTGACTAGTCTCGATCTGTCTCGACTAGTCTTGACCTTCAAATTTAGGTAAAATAGGTAAAAACCAAAATTATTATATAAATTCAGATAGGCATCTTTTTTCAAATCAACTTGGATTTTCATCAAATTATGCAGCTATCCTAGATATATATTAAGCTTACTGAATCCCAGGTCATTTTGTTTTTTGTTGTATTGCTGTAAAATTTAAAATTAAAGTAATCTTGGTAAAAAAAAGCTTGGAATTGCAATTCGGACAAAATAAAGATAGTATACTTTAATATTTTTAATAACTTTTTCAAATCAACTTGAATATTCATCAAACTATGCAGCTATTTTAGATATATATTAAGCTTACTGAATCTCAGGTCATTTTGTTTTTTTGTTGTATTGCTCTCAAATTTAAGAATTAAATTAATGTAGGTCAAAAAAGCTAGAATTTGCAGTTCACACAAAATAGAGATAGTATACTTTAATTTTTTTAATAACTTTTTCGAATCAACTTGGATTTTCATCAAACTATGCAGCTATCTTAGATATATATTAAGCTTACTGAATCCTAGGTCATTTTGTTTTTTGTTGTATTGCTGTCAAATTTAAGAATTAAATTAATCTTGGTAAAAAAAAAGCTAGAATTTGCAGTTCGAACAAAATAGAGATAGTACACTTTAATTTTTTTAATAACTTTTTCAAATCAACTTGGACTTTCTTCAAACTATACAGCTACCTTGGTGATGTTTTAATCTTACTGAATTCCAGGTGATTATGAAGTTTGGTGTATTGCAGTCAAATTTAAGAATTAATTTCATCTAGGTAAAAAAAGCTAGGATTTGCAGTTTGCACAAAAATAGAGATAGTACACTTTAATTTTTTCAGAACTTTTTCAAATCAACTTAGATTTTCATCAAACACTACATCTATCTTTGCAATATATTGATCTTACTGAATCATGGGTTGTTATTTAGTTTGATGTATTTCTGTCAAAATTTAAGAATTTAATTAATCTTGATTAAAAAGCTACAATATGAGAAATATATCTTTCCTCATAATTTGGGAAAAAATATATATAATAGTTATATAATTCCTTGAATGTTTTATTACTTTTTGATATATATTATATAAATATATAAAAAAAGGCATGAAACATTAAAAACATAGTTCTTCTGATGTGTGGTGATTTATAAAGCAATACCTTCTGCTTGGGGCAAACTTATTAAACAGATCACATCTACCACAGAGTTTTTAATTCTAAATGACATTTATTCAAAGTTGCAACAGCCTGTTAAATCTAAATCACAAGGCTTTTTTAATTCACTAGATACGTAATACACGAGTTTACCCCTCTCCTTTTCACACCGGTACAGCTTACCGGTGAAACCAATTTCAAGATTTTTTGGGGACATTTAGACATGTTCAATCGCCATTTGCTGACGTGCAGATGTGGTTAAGGGCTCAAATTAATCCTCAGATAACAAGCAATGCGATTTAATGTGCATCAAACCTCTATCATTATTAGTTCATTAACAAGTCGCCCCTTACTGATGTGTAATTTTTCTGTAAAAACCATTTATTTTTCTTCGAATTTTGAGGGATATTCTCAAAAAGAAGTGCAAAGAAAACTTCTCTTTCAATAACTGTGCAGTGAGTTTTTGAAGAATAGTATTAAACTAATAGTTCTAACTTGTACACTAGTTGCAAATGTAATTTTTAGTGTAGCAGTGCAATCACAAACTTGAATTACGCTAAAAATTTGAAGTCATTTCTTAAAGATATTATGAAAAAAGAGTCAAAAACCGCTAAAATATTCTGAATTTTTTTGGCAAAGTTGAAATAGATGCAACAAAACATGGTTTCTTAAGTGTTGCGGTATAATAAAGTTGAAAACACTTTTGTTTGAATAAAGAAACATGTATATTTCAATGAAAAAAAGACAGTTGAAAGAGTGGATTCCTCCTAGATTTGCGTAAGAATCATGCACTTGGCAACAAAAAATTATCATATGAACACATAATTCCAAAAAGAAAACAAACTGGGTGAGAATCTTTATAATAATTTTTTTTCATTTCTTTCGTAGTAGTAGACTTAAATACTTAAATTTCGATAAATTCACTACAATGCCAGTTGCGCAGGGGTACGCTGACCTATCCCAAGGCGCTAAGATTGAGAGTTCGAATCTCACTGCCGGAGTTGGAAAAATAATTTCCCATATTAAATGTAACTTAACTTAACTTTAATTTCAAAAAGGAAACCTACGAAATCTTGTAAAAACAAAGTTTAGGTTGCTGATTGATTGAAAACGAATTAGAAAAATAACTAGGGTCCAAGTTTGAAATCGGACAAAAAGAGCGTCTAAAATCAATTATTTTGAATGTTACGGACATCGATATTTCAAGGCCTATAGCACGTTATGCGTCAATTTATAGCACTATGATAACTTATATGGCTTCAACAGACACGAGGCATTGTGTTTCCATCAAAACCTGACCCTATTAGCCCACCAAATGTCTCTGCACGACTTTTAGCCCATGGATTTCGTATTTTTTCACTTTTTCTCCAACAGTCACGTGACTTTTGGAAATATACTACGTGACCAAAAAATGACGAATTATCTTCATTTTAATTTTTTGAAATATTTTGTCAATTATCTTTCATTTGACCCCAACATGGCATGTGCTTGACCATTGATGCGAATTCTGTATTCATTTAAACTTCGATAATGTATTTTCGATAAGTAAAGGTCTAAAATGCATGAAGAGGAAAGGGTTAAGAAAAGTAGGGCTTTCTTTTTACCTGTAAAACGCATGTGTACTGATGTAATTAAACCATATTAAGTACCATGTATTTAAATTTGACAAAAAAATATTTTAAGATTTGATTAAAATAAATTTTTACTGTAACTTTGGAAAACATTTCTTTTTTTAAAAGGTTATCAAGGATTGTTATGAAAGTTCATGATATTACATTTTTGTTTTAACGAAAAAAAAGGTGTCTTTTTTAAGATTTCATAACTTTTTTTCAAATCAGCTTGGATCGTCATGACACTTTTCAGCTATCTTTATTATCTATTTCTCATACAAAAACCAAGAGTTGTTTTGTATGTTGGTGTTTTGCTGTCAATTTTGCTGACCTAGTTAATAGGTAAAGAACGTAATATAATTTTCAGTTTTGACAAAATTCAGATAGATACCTATAATTAGAATATTTAAATTTGACAGCAATAAACTAAATTACCAATTAACCTGTTTTTTTTGTAAAAATTATATATAATAAAGAAAGTTGTGGAATTGAATGAAAATCCAAGTTGCTTTGAAATAATCTAAAGTGTTCTATCTGATTTTGTCTGAACTGCAAATTCTAGCTTTTTTTTACCTACATCAATTTAATGCTTAAATTTGGCAGCAATACTACAAATTACATAACGACTTGTGATTCAGTAAGATCAATATATTACTAAGACAGCTGTATAGTTTAAAGAAAATCTAAGTTGATTTGAAAAAGTTATGAAAAATTAAAAGTGTACTATCTAAATTTTGTACGAACTGCAAAACCTGGCTTTTTTTACCTAAATTAATTGAATTATTAAATTCGATAGCAATACACCAAACTATATAAAGACCTATGATTCAGTAAATCCAAGATTATTAGGTAGTTTGATTTATTACTGTGAAAATAAAATTATTATATAAATTCAGATAGGCATCTTTAATTTTGCAAATGTGAACGGACTGATCTAACATTCAAGTAAAAGTAACGTTTTCCAGATACCTTTTTACCTAATGCTAGCGCAGCCACGAAATACCAAATAAACCCAGGTTCTTTACATAAACAATGAAGACCAGTTCTGCCCTGGAAACCTTGTCACACTAGGGGACAAGTGTCTACAACAACCGACATAACGGACAATTCTCTGGGAGGACAAAGCTAATACTTGACCGGATAATGATTTGGGCAAGTATAAGCCAGCATTCTAGGAAAGGAAGTCTTAAAGAAATAATACCTCAATAATCATATTTAATTCATACCAAAATACACAATAAATATTCTAATATTATGGCAGTTAGTTGTTCAACAATACAGATGATAAATAAATTGGGGAAATGTCTTACTTTAAGTAGGGATTTTAAACTGTATCATTTAAACCATTTTATACCCAAGTCCTAAAGTTTAAACCCTAAATGAAGCCAAAACATTTAAAAGACGAATTGGTCCAGAACAGTAATAGTAAACAGCATGGCTGTAATGAATACTGATAGTTACCTTCGAGGAAAGTAGGAATTCTGGACACTGTATAAAATGTGAATTCAGTATATAATTAATATCAAAATGACTTAACAAATGCTACTTTCTTGAAATAAGATTTGCAATTTTTGGATTTTCATCAAACGATGCAGCAATCTTAGATATATATTAAGCTTTCTTAATCCCAGGTCATTTTGTTTTTGTTGTATGACTGTCAAATTTAAGAATTAAATTAATCTAGGTCCAAAAAGCTAGGATTTGCATTCGGACAAAAAAGAGATACTACACTTTAGTTTTATTAATAACTTTTTCAAATCAACTTAGATTTTCATCAAACTATACAGCTATCTTAGTTATATATTGATCTTACTGAATCATAGGTCTTTATATAGTTCGGTGTATTGCTGTCGAATTTAATAATTAAATTAATTTAGGTGAAAAAAGCCAGGTTTTGCAGTTCATACAAAATTTAGATAGTACACATTTAATTTTTCATAACTTTTTCAAATCAACTTAGATTTTCTTTAAACTATACAGCTGTCTTAGTAATATATTGATCTTACTGAATCACAAGTCGTTATGTAATTTGTAGTATTGCTGACAAATTTAAAAATTAAATTGATGTAGGTAAAAAAAAGCTAGAATTTGCAGTTCAGACAAAATCAGATAGAAAGCTTTAGATTATTTCAAAGCAACTTGGATTTTCATTCAATTCCACAACTATCTTTATTATATATAATTCTTACAAAAAAAACAGGTTAATTGGTAATTTAGTTTATTGCTGTAAAATTTAAATATTCTAATTATAGATATCTATCTGAATTTTGTCAAAACTGAAATTTATATTACGTTCTTTACCTTTTAACTAGGTCAGCAAAATTGACAGCAAAACACCAACATTCAAAACAACCTTGGTTTTTGTATGAGAAATATATAATAAAGATAGCTGAAAAGTTTCATGACGATCCAAGCTGATTTGAAAAAAAGTTATGAAATCTTAAAAAAGACACCTTTTTTTTTTCGTTAAAACAAAAATTTAATATCATGAACTTTCATAACAATCCTTGATAACCTTTTAAATAAAAAAATGTTTTCAAAAGTTACAGTAAAAATTTATTTTAATCAAATCTTAAAATATTTCTTTGTCAAATTTAATTACATGGCACTTAATATGGTTTCATTACATCAGTGCACATGCGTTTTACAGGTAAAAAGAAAGCCCTACTTTTCTTAAACTCGTGTATTACGTATCTAGTGAATTAAAAAAGCCTTGTGATTTAGATTTAACAGGCTGTTGCAACTTTGAATAAATGTTATTTAGAATTAAAAACTCTACGGTAGATGTGATCTGTTTAATAAGTTTGACACAAGCAGAAGGTATTGCTTTATAAATCACCACACATCAGAAGAATTATGTTTTTAATGTTTCATGTCTTTTTTATATATTTACATAATATATATCAAAAAGTAATAAAACATTGAAGGAATTATATAACTATTTTATATATTTTTTCCCAAATTATGAGGAAAGATATATTTCTAATATTGTAGCTTTTTAACCAAGATTAATTAAATTCTTAAATTTGACAGAAATACATCAAACTAAATAACAACCTATGATTCAGTAAGATCAATATATTGCAAAGATAGATGTAGAGTTTGATGAAAATCTAAGTTGATTTGAAAAAATTCAGAAAAAATTAAAGTGTACTATCTCTATTTTGTGCAAACTGCAAATCCTAGCTTTTTTTTACCTAGATGAAATTAATTCTTAAATTTGACTGCAATACACCAAACTTCATAATAACCTGGAATTAAGTAAGATTAAAACATCACCAAGGTAGCTGTATAGTTTGAAGAAAATCCAAGTTGATTTGAAAATGTTATTAACAAAATTAAAGTGGACTATCTCTATTTTGTTCGAACTGCAAATTCTAGCGTTTCGACCTAGATTAATTTAATTCTTAAATTTGACAGTCATACAACAAAAACAAAATGACCTGGGATTAAGAAAGCGTAATATATATCTAAGATAGCTACATAGTTTGATGAAAATCTAAGTTAATTTGAAAAAGTTATTAAAAGATTAATAAGTACTATCTCTATTTTGTGTGAACTGCAAATTCTAGCTTTTTTGACCTACATTAATTTAATTCTTAAATTTGAGAGCAATACAACAAAAAAAACAAAATGACCTGGGATTCAGTAAGCTTAATATAAATCTAAGATAGCTGCATAGTTTGATGAATATTCAAGTTGATTTGAAAAAGTTATTAAAAATATTAAAGTGTACTATCTTTATTTTGTCCGAATTGCAAATCCAAGCTTTTTTTTACCAAGATTACTTTAATTTTTAAATTTTACAGCAATACAACAAAAAACAAAAATGACCTGGGATTCAGTAAGATTAATATATATCTAAGATAGCTGCATAATTTGATGAAAACCCAAGTTGATTTGAAAAAAGATGCCTATCTGAATTTATATAATAATTTTGGTTTTTACCTATTGTATAATCAAATTCTTTCATTTCACAGTAATAATTCAAACAACGTATAATCTTGAATTTTGTAAGATCAATATTTAATTTAGTTAGATGGGTTGATTTACACAAGTCAAAACTAAATTTGAAGGTCAAGACTAGTCGAGACAGGTCGAGACTGGTTGAGACTGAGTCGAGACTAGTCGAGACATGTCGAGACTAGTCAAGACAGGTCGAGACTAGTCAAGACATGTCGAGCCTTGGTCAAGACCATTTCAGATTACACAAAGATCATCAAGTACTTAATCAGACTAATTAAGTAAACTCGAGACCTAGTCTAGTACACTTAAGTACAGTTAAGTCCAGTCGCGACAATGTCAAGACTAGTCGAGTAAAATGTGTGCTCGATTTTACTGGTCTAGCACACAAACTGGTCAAATCAGACTCTGAGTAGTTTGTAGTAATTTATGTATCAAAGTAATGCATTACATTACAATTACTTTTGCAAAGTAATGCATTGGACTATACATTACATTGGTAATTTATTTATGTCACAAAAGATTCTCGCATATTCAGTAAATGGCCGAGGCATTAAATTTTAGTCTACGTTTACCATGTTTACATGTAAAAGGGTTTATTCAATATGTGATACGAATATTACATTTTATAAAATATCATAAGTGTTTAAAGATTTATCCTTCATGCAAATTGTACATTTCGAGGTATACATCTCTATGTTTTCTCTAATATAAATTAAAGAGATGATTTTATTACTTATTTTAATTTAATGTTAATTTTACTTTTATAAATGTACATTTGTTTTTTTAAATTTCAATCAAAATTTAGACTGAGAATTTTGTTCTTAATTGTATAATAAACAAAGAGCTTAATGACTAAGTGTCAAAATGGTGAAAGGATTGATTATAAAACAAACGCATTAGTGTTTTATGACAATGTTCGATTATCTGTTATGTAATCATAACAAAGTATTCATTGCTCTTTTGACAACAATCAAATACAGTAAGGCTTTTAAATATCAATCTTTTAATACAGAAAATGAATAAAAATGTATGAAATAAAATGAATTAAAAAAACCTAAAATATACAGGATTTTATTATTGATTAAAAATTGTAATTTGGTTCTTCTAGTATTTATATCATTTTTTTCTTCATGTTTTACCTGGGACAAACATTGGTCTCCAAATTTCCTCTGGTGATTTGTGTTAAGGGTGAAACATGAATTAAAAATATAGAAAATGATTATTCGAATGATTATGTTCTTAGTTAATCAAGAAAACTTAATGTCTACTTTAGTTAACTTTCCAACAATCTGTTCAGTTAATGATATATAGTATGTGAAAAAAGTTATGTCATGTAATGCAATGTAATGCATAAAATTACACAAGTTTTTGCTTAAGTAATGCATTATATTACAATTACATGTAATGCAAAATTTGCTGCATTACACATTACATGCAATAACTTTCGAAAATGTAATGCATGGTAATTACAAATTTGCATTACCCCATGCCTGGTCGACACACCAGCGATTCGGGAATTCGATTTGTTAGAACCCTCGGTTAATGCTGTATTATAGAATTGTGGATATACAAAAGAAGATGTGGTATGATTGCTAATAACTCAACTCTCTTCAAGAGATCAAAATGACACAGAAATTACGGCCTTCAACAATGAACCAATTCCATACAGCATAGTCATCTATAAAAGGCCCCGAAATGACAATGTAAAACAATTCAAACGAGAAAACTAACGGCCTTGTGTATATAAAAAAAATGAAGGAAAACAAATATGTGACACATAAACAAACGACAATCACTGAATTACATGCTCCTGACTTGGGACAGGCACACACATGGAGCCATCTATCATATTTAATACCAAAATGAAGGGAAAAACTGAAAAAAACTTAATTTGTTACATCTTTACTTACGAAAGTTGACCACACAGCTATTGTTATATTCCCCATGACTACAAAACCATCGTCCATTTACTACGTCCAGATCAAAACTTCGTACAGTATAAGTTGTTATATTTGAAGTTAAGCTTTGGTGTATACTATCCTTAGGGTCATATGGAATACATGATGATGATGGATATATGTTTGTACAGTGTGCTCTCTCTTTGTTGTTTAAAACAAAATCTACAGGCAGCTTAAGGTTTTTAACGTAGCAGTCAAGTTGTAACTGTCCTAGTCGACCACGCCACCCAAGCCATACGAAGTTGTCATAAATGCGAGTCGGACCTACAAGAGCACACATACTTAATGATACGGAATGTCATAGAAACTTATAATTAAATCAAATAAGTAACAGGTAGACGAACCTGATGAATAAACAAATTGGTATTTTAGATATTCAGAAACATCATTTGACCACATGTTCAAGCTGCAGATAAATATTATAGGTTACAGACGAAGTAAAGATTGAGAAATTATCATATAAAATTTGATATATTTCGAAACGATGGCAATTACCCCTAAATAGCGTCTTAATCATGTTAATAGCAGTTCATTTAGCATAGTTATTTTTTTTCAATCAATGTAGGGATATCGTTAGCCTCTATATCATCGATAGACATATTGGTTTAGCCACTTTGTGTTAATCTTTAACTTCAATCTTAAAGTTACATACGAAGAAAATCATGTTTTTATAATAATTTTATACGAAAAAAATGCATACTTTATAATGATTCGTGAGCCTAAATGACAAACGTGTCACACTCGTGTTTATGTTTTATCAAAAACTCAAATACGAATCTTACTCATATATAAAGTGATTTTGTTTTGCCAACAATGATCTACGTACTGATGTTACATATATACAACTCCACTTACCAGATGCAATCAGTGGAAGCAGTTGAAGAAACAATAATGTTTCCAAATTGGAAGTCCGGTTTTCTGACTGAAAAGAAATGATATATGTATTGCATTTGAAAAAAGAAATACCATGTACACATTTGCACTGTATACTAAATCATACAATACCTAAACAACATGAACAAATATAAGTACAAAAAATACAATACGACAAGTCTTACAGCAAAGATCAAACTGATACCTCTTTGTTTTTGCTTAATTCAAGGTTTTTTTCAGTGCTTATGTTGATACAATATCAGACATACAAGCGTTGAAATATTTTTTTATTTATACAATTATCAATCAGTACCGGTATTTAAGAAAAAAATGTTTTATTCATTTACGTTTTCTTAAATACCATTTATTATATTAATAAATACAATACATATACCAGTAGAATAGCAAAAAAATACCAAGATTATGTTCAAATTGTTACATAATATTCGACTACATTTTAGATAATAAACATGACTTGTTGACTTTTGCTTGTCAGGCAATACAGTTTGCTTTAAAGTTATATGAATTGCTTCATATAGTTGATTTCAAAATAATCTACAACCTAGGTTTTACATAACTTTAGAAGACCAACTGTACTTATGTTTTGAAATACATATTCAGGAATGGAAATCTGCTAGGAAAATAATAATTTTACGTCCCGGTATATTCCCCATAGTCAGGAATCTGTTGTTTAGGGTTGTCGTTTGTTGGTGTGGGTCGTTAGTATGTATCGTTTCCTGTTTTTATATAGACTAGACCGTTAGTTTTCCTATTTGAATGGTGTTACGCTAGTCATTTTTGGGGCCCTGTATAGCTTTTTGCTTGGTGGGATCCAAGGCTATGTGTTGAAATACTTACTTTTACTTATAATGGTTTACTTTTACAAAGAGTGAATAATGACACGTGTTTCCGTACTCAGATTAAAATCTTGTCTAGAATTGAGATAGAAGTAAGAAAAAAATAAAACTGTGTCTTTGGGTTTTTCTTTTATCAATTTAAACCGTAAATTGTGCTCATTTAGATTATTTCAATTACAATTGAAGTGTCGAAACATATAGCCAATACAAAAACTGATGTATTTGGATAGTGATTCAATATTGATAACTTATACTTACTATCAAAAAGGTAGTTATGTAATGAAGAATAAATCGGACTACTGAAGTGTAAAATGATATTAATTTACCATCCAAAAAGCAATTTTCAACAAATAATTTCTCTCAAGTGAACCTTGAAGCGAAGGTGCCTATAATTGTTTAATTTTATGCATTGTGACTTGGCTTTTAAGTTGTGTCAATTGTACATATACTACATAAAATAAGGAGTGACTTAATGTTCTAGTTGAGTAGTTCCTGTCCGATTTGTGACGTCTTTTATTTTGTTATGTCATATTAAAATTAAGTTGCATTTAGTGTGAATCAAAAATGCGAAATACAGGACTAGAATATTGTCCAGAATATATATCGCCTGTAACACACATAAACGTAATTGTCCATCAGAATAAGGATATCTTACGTACAACATTTTATAAAGCTATCGACAAGAACAAATTTTGAAAAACAATAAAGATTTCTAGTATGCATTTCCTGCCATCGTATTGTTTGGGGGTAATACTTCTGTAAATTCCTTGCATTTCTTTTGTTTGTGGTTCAAGCTTAACATGTTACAAAAGTAGTATCGCCCATTTCAACATGTAAACTGTTTACTGCACAAATCAATGGTTTTAATTTAGTTCATAACAGTCTCAAAGGTTAACGTTAAGGTGGATTTTCGATACCGGGGAAATGTTGGTTCGATTTAGAATGTGTAGCTTCTTATGCCATAGGACAGACACTGACTGAGCCCGTTAAAAAAAATTAATTAATGCATTGTTCTGATAATATTGAGTTTTATTGGGGATTTCTCAGAAGGTATATTGCACCTTTGATATATATGCCTGCAAAGTTGTACTTTAATGATGAATGTCTTTAGCTGTGAATGTATTACAAGAAAATTGTATATCGTTATTTCACCAATCTCGCACACTTTGTTTCTGTCTACAGCCGAAAAAAAAAATAGAAAACCATTCTCATTTTTCAAGCAGTTTAACTGTTATAAAATACAAAACAAGCTTACTAAGATAACAATATAGGTCGTTCTCATTCCCTTTTTCTTATCATTATTATACCCGATATGAGATATATAAAAATAAGATGTGGTATGATTGCCAATGAGACAACTATCCGCAAAAGACCAAAATGACACAGACATTAACAACTATAGGTCACCGTACGGCCTTCAACAATGAGCAAAGCCCATTTCGCATAGTCAGCTATAATAGGACTCGATAAGACAATGTAAAACAATTCAAACGAGAAAATTAACGGCCTTGTGTATATAAAAAAATGAGAGAAAAACAAATATGTAGCACATAAACAAACGACAACCACTGAATTACAGGAGATATGTTTACTGAACGTTACTATGGTATGACTTAGGTGACCAAAATAGCTACACTAGCGACACTAGGTACTATAAGCAGTTGACTGACGATTTAGGTCACTTTACTTTGCAAATCGTTTCTTGCTGGTCATCAGTGCTAATAAGACTTCGTTTGCCCACTTAAACCCTCGTAAAGAATCGCCAGAAGTGCTTATTTCAGTCATTAATATTGTTTGTACATTTTCAGTTCATGGTTGCTGTTTATGCTTTGTCTAAAGCTATTAAAAAAAACGCAAAATGGTTAATGAGAAAACTTGTAAAAGGCATCGACTACTAGTCCCAATATAAACTGCTTAACATTGATTTTCAGATCTCATTTTATTTCATCCGAAAGTATGGATAATTTGAACAAATTTCAATTAACAAATTTAATGCAAATTGTAACGATGAGAAGGTGAAATAATCAAAAGAAATTTTACACAAAAGACTGCGCACGATATCCTCTTAGTTTCAGTTCAGGATGTGTTAAACATAACCTTGTATTTAATTGAAAGGATTAATTGATTGTATAATGTCCAGTCACTGTTATTTTGACGAATATAATTTAAATGCGCATCTGGCATACCAAATAATGAATCTAGTATTTTTCTGGATTTTTTTTAAAAACTTCTTTCAAACTACACGTATTTTAGATTTTTTTAAACGCTTTTGAAAAAAAACTTAAATCCCATGCATTTAATATAAATTATATTTGAATAGAATGCGAAATCAACTTGCACATATTTTGTCTTCTACTTTATTCATTTGTTATTCGAAATGAAACATTATTGCTTTTTTCTATACCTTTGTATAGGTCTCATTTCTGTCAATATTGACAATGCAATTTCTCATAGGAAACTGTACCTCTTTTACTAAGAATTTTTGAAACAAATCTTATCCTAGAATAAAAAGTTCATAAGCACTACAATTTTTTTCAAAGGTCAACATATAGGGCTGTGCGGTATATTTTCAACGTTTTTATTCCCTGAACTTTTCAGAGTAGTAACCAGCACAAATTTTCTTAACTACCCCTACCTCGAATGATGGGTTACCACAGATTTCAATGTAAACAATATCCATATGTATATTTACTGGTAACATTACCAAGTTATGTCTTTATGAGATTGGACACAGAGAGAATAACTGGGAACCAGTATGTAAACAAAATTAATTTTCTATGAATATTCTAAATCTCCCCAAAAGAGGCGTGGTTTGAGAAACAGCTGTATTTACAAAGTGCAACCTTTAATATATTGTTTATTACAACATTTTGTCATTAATATGTTTGTATACTAAAGCAGAGAAATTATATCATTTGATTGTTTTAAGGATATAATGTTCCGTGTCTTTATAAAATGAACCAATAATATATTATTCAAAGATCCAGAGAATTTAATATACATATATATCGAATGTCAGCATAAGGAACTATCATATTTCAGCTTGAATACACAAATTCATCGATTACCTGTTACCTATTCAAAACTTAAGATAATGTTAACATATCATTTTTATAATCAATTCGTTAAAGAGGGCTCAGTGAAGGTTAACCAATTATGTATCCAATATTCTCTATTCTTTATTTCTATAGTTTAAACATTATTTTATATTTTGAGATTTGGAATGGGGAATATGACAAAGATACAATAACCCGACAAAAAAAGAGACAATAGCAGTAGGCCACCAATGGGACTTCATTTTAGCGAGAAAATCCCCCTCCCTTATGTGGTCCTTATCATTCCATTATCCTCCACTGTTTATTTTATGAACTGTTTTTGTTTGGTCTTTCTATTTTTTTGGGCTTTATTCTGTATTTTTTACCCATTATACTCCATTATGTAAAACATCATTCACATTGAATAAAACTATCTAGTCTGCAAAGCAAGTATGTGAACCCCTAAAACAAAAGCACATTACAAAATATGAATTACATTTTCAGAACAAATGAAGAAGCATATTCAATATAAAAAAAAAATTAGAACAAACACTGCAAAAACTAATAATGTCAAAATCCATTTTGGCCTGGCCCAAATTATTGTACTGCAATTAAGTTATATGTAACACTTGTCCTTACAGATTATTTAACACCCTAGTAAAACTATTTAACTAGACGTTTTTTATGACCTAGCACTTCAAAAACTAACGTTATTCCTTTCTCATTAAAAACAAATTTCAGCCGCAAATTTAAATTTCATAACCAGAATATAGAGCTTCCCCAATTAAGGCCTTTGTATATCAGGTGATAATGTAAATATCGATCTACCTGTTTACCTATTTAATGTATTCAAAACAGTTGAAATGACACTCGAAGCATTTCTCTTAGTTTTACAATGTCAGAATCTTTAGCATTTATTCTTGTTTTTAACATTAAATATGTAATGATTTCTTACCTGCATTGTATTCTGCTTGTCCTACTCCTTCACCCTTTTTGTTGATAAGGAAGTTAAAATGTTTTTAAAAATAGGGTTACGAAATACTGAAAAAACACAATGAGCAAGCATTTGATTGGACGATCACACATCACATATCATTGTGTAGTTATAATGTTGTGAAAACAAATATGGCCGATTTTAGTATGCTCGTTTTGTGTTCTATATAGTGCCCAGAACAAGTTAGACATATTATACAGGGTAAGTTATATATTTTCAATCTTTTATACACGTATTATAAATAGCAAGGTACGTATGAGATAAATTACATGAACATGTTGGACAGTTTAACTAATACTGTCAACCACGAACATACAACAATTCCACATAAATTCACAGAAGGTGAGCATAATGTCAACAGGGAAATATTAAGACTGTCTTCATCCTGGAAGATGATTCCAACGAAAAGAGATGTGTCCATAACTCGTCGTATAGGGGTTGAAATAGTCAGAAATCACCCATTTATAATCTGAACGTGATTTCCCCCTATAATTTCATTGCATTTGATTACGTATACCAATGTATAAGATACATTGCATAAACAATTCATTTGAGTTACCGTTCATGATTCTGACATTTTATGCGACATACTTTTTATAGGAACGTTTTATAAGTATGAACATTTCGAGAGATGTAAAGGTCTCATTTAAACGAAAATTATGTCTTTAGCTAAAGGTGTAATAACCCCTTGATTTTTCATAATTAGTCTTTGTCAAATTTTCAAAAAAAATATGCAGACTTTATCTTTGTTTCAAATAAAGAAATACTTGGCATGAGCGAAGTTTTATTCTGTCCAGTTCTATAGGAAACAAATCACACAACATCTCATTGCATATAAGAAGAAAACACATCACTGAAAGTTAACAAATTTAATTTCCACCCTTATTTAATCTGTGTACAAGCTTTTTACAAATAAAAACCATTGGTGCTTTGAGATACACAAGATATATCTTTATGCCCATAAATGTTTTACTGCAATAAATGTGTAGGATTAATTCGTACAACGGTCAAATTATATGGAATAATTGTTTGCCCTAATTGTATGCCACGTACAATGATTTAGTGGTATGACACCGAAACAATTTCAAATCACCCAGATTGTTTTAACGATGCAGATAAAGTGTTAATATTCTAAAGATCGCCGTAAGTGTTACCCGCACTTTCTGTTAAACAAATATTGAAACTAGGTTATTAGATATTATAAAATCATAACAAAATCCTTATAAAAACAACGTATTACTCGCATAAGCATCCCTTTTAACGCAAATATGCGAAAGTTCAAAGCCAAAGTTGACAATCAACATTAATTTAACTTTCTGAAATGAATTGGAAGTATCGAATCACCAATTGATCATTGTGTAAAAGTTAGCTCTAATTAAACGATAAGGTATTAATGAAATTCAACAAATGAATCTATCACCAAATTCGTTATTCAGAACAGCACTTAAGACATCCATATCATACAATGAATTCTTGTATGTGAAAAAAAAGCAGTTTCAAATCTCTTTTAACGAAGAAAAAACAGACAACAATATAAGTACCAAAAAGATAAACAGCAGTCACAGATTATCAACCAAAATCTTGGGTACTCAGGTGTTCTGGCCATATTAAAGAGAAAAAAGGACGGAATAATTGTTATAATAAGTCACACTCGTCCTTGGTCATCTGGTAAATGATGAACATTATATTAAGATCAACCGATTACGAGGTCTTCCATATAACTTACAAGCTCATACTAGCTGATATTGAAAAGCGTAACGAATTTTGTATAAAAACAAATTAAGGCGATATTGGTCTAACAATATTATAATTTCGCAAATCAATTAATGAAACAGATAGAGTCATCAATCAAAATCATTGTAATTGCATCATCCAAAAGTAGCGGGACCAAGACGTCAAAAGAGTAAGCGTCTCCAGATAAATGCACGTAGGTATCCGCAATGCAAATGCACACTCTGTCACAATCGATTATCATGAGCATATGACACCAATTGGTACAATAACGAATCCGATGAATATACAAGTAACTAAGCCAGCAACAGCATATCGGTATTGATTTTAGGCACCAAATTCATCGGTCAACAAATTCAAGATGATAGCTGTAAAACATATGTAATGCCGATATCAGTCATTTCTTAATAAATCTGTTTTTGTGTAAGGACACATCCTTTTCATTTATTCTGTATATGAAAGACATACAGAAACGACGGAATAGTAGGCATTCTGTTTTGAATATCTCTTAGGTATCATTTGCTTTTCTTTTACTGATGAAACATTTGGGAATTCAAAATTTGAAAATCATCACGCCTGAAATAAATGAAATTCTAGTTGTAGTTGGTTTTTCATATGCAGTATCGAGGAAAAAATCAGAGACAAACCTTCTATTTTCGGTAGTATCAATAATCGCAGGTTAACTGGGGTGTGCGCACTCAATAAAATGTCGTTTGTTTAGTAAAATCCGTCATAAATATAGGTTTGAACATAATAGCTGTGAAATTTATCTTTTTTGTCATTGGGAATTTCGTGATGAATTCTGCTTCAACCGACTTAACAACAAGTCACCCAGTTAAAGTGTACAACAACAACTAGTATACTCATCAGCATGACGACTGTCTGCTGAAATATTAACTATAAAAAAGTTTAGCATTTGGACAATACCATCTCCTTGTATCTATTGTAGGTTCTTCAGAAGTTTAGATTTCAGGATCTAAAATAGAATTTTGTATCCACGTTACCCATGTTTGAATGAAAGGCTCAGTTTCATTAGTGATATTGTTGCCTTTCAATGATGCATGAGGTATAGTTGTGTACGGTGTAGAAAATTAAAGGTTTAAATAATACTGAAATCTTGTCAATTTTGGAGAAGATTTCTAGAATATACTAAAAACACTTTGTACATGTATTGAAGAAATTATCAAAGATCTATTATAAACACGGAATTCTTAAATATAAAGTATCAACATCGTTAAACAACCCCTTAGTACATGTAGTAGTACAGAAGAAAATTGTTCTTAACTGATGTGGTTAAATGAATTATAACAGCTCCAATCACAAAATTAAAACATATGTAATGAGACAAATGTGTCAATAGTTATAGAAATCTCGTTAAATAAATCAAAATTCAATAAAATAACTGAAAAAAGTTAACACTATTGCGTT
Source organism: Mytilus edulis (assembly GCF_963676685.1). Taxonomy (NCBI): domain Eukaryota; kingdom Metazoa; phylum Mollusca; class Bivalvia; order Mytilida; family Mytilidae; genus Mytilus; species Mytilus edulis. Next base: position 49,567,489 of record NC_092357.1, on the reverse strand, counting down.
GATAGACTAAGTTATTTGATACAGGTTACTGTATTTTTGGTGAACTCTCATGGAAGATACACCTAATATGTACACGTGATTAAGTTAGAAAGAGTTTTCGTCATTTAACACGTGAAATATCATTGGTTGTTGCATTTTAACCATTGTCATACACTGAATCATATTGATAAACGATTAATATAAGCTTTTTTGTTGAATATAGGAACAGAAGAAAAATGTCTTATCGAACACTCGAAGCACAGTTTATGTTTTTCACATGTATTGGCTTATGTAAGTATATTTCAAGTTGTTATGTACATGTAATACATATTTGGTCATACTAGACCTGAGTGTATGCCTTGGTGGTCATTGACATCCCAATTAATCTTAAAAGGGCATTTGTCCTTTAAAACTAAACGTTCAATCGTAAGTGCAATTTATTACCTATCAAATGATTATGCATGCCGTCCGTCTTTTAACCTTGATTAAATTAGAAAAAAAATACAGCATGTTTTAAGCTCACCAGGCCCAAAGAGCCAATTGAGCTTTTCTCATCACTTGGCATCCGTCGTCGTCCGTCGTCCGTCGTCGTTCGTCGTCCGTTAACTGTTATAGAAAATATACTCCTCTGAAACTACAATCAAAGTTTGGCAACAATGACTACTAGGATATCTAGTTGAAAAAAATGTGCCCGGTGACTCAACCTGCCAATCAAGAGGGCCGACATGGCTTAACATATATCATAAATGTAAAATGTAGTTTTTGGCTTGTTTCTCTGAATTCGAAACTAAAGCATTTAGAGCAAATATGACATGATGAACATTTGTTCATCAGGTTCGGATCTATATCTGCTTTGACATTTTGAGATGAACCAGAGAAGCCTTTGTTGGGTTGTTGCCCCTGAATTGGTAATTTTAAAGACAATTTTGAAGTTTTTGTTAATCATCTTGAATACTTATATAGCTAGAAATAAACTGTAAACAGCAACGATTTTCAAGAGAGTAAGATCTACAAATAAGTCAAAATAACTAAAATGGTCATTTGGCTCCTTCAGGAGTTATTGCCCTGTATAGTAAAGAAGTAGGTTCAGTAAGACCCTTTTTGGCCCCAAAATATAGCACTTTTACAAAATTGTTAAAATGTTAACTATAAGTTATATTTTAGACAGTAGAAATCTTCTGGTACATAGATATGGGCTGGGTTTTTTTTACAATAAAATGCACATATATCGGGTACTAGCACCATTAAGTCATGCTAAATTACTAAAATCTTCACAATTCTAGCATTTTAGTTAAATTTTAGACGGTTTCCGTGTAAAACGAAAGTGGCCGCATTCGTGTTCATCCTTAATATTGAAATGTAAGTTGTATTTGATGATAATACATAACATATAAAAAGGTTTAGGATGACCACGGATGCGTCCACTGTCATTTTTGACAAAAACCATCCGAAAAGTGACATTTTTCGGCATATTTGGTAGAGTTTCATATTTGAGCTTGAATCGGGTCGTTTTTAATGACTAAATCTGTTAAAATCTTTCACCTAAACTAATTGAATCAAATAAAATAGACACTTAGGTCAAAATCTGTCGTCAGATGAACCTAAAATTTGAGGCCAAAATCGGTCCTTACCGGACCTACTCCTTTTTAACAATTTTTCGTAAATTTTTGTATTTTTATTCTAAAACTGGTGGTCCAAATTTACCCACACTTTGCAACAATCGTTATTGTGGTATTTAGTTTTAAAATGTTTCCGATGACCCCGCCCACCGATCAAGATGGCCAACATGACTAAAGATATTACATTGGTGTTAAATGACTGTTTGGCTTATATCTCTGAAACTAAATTATTCAGAGCAAATTTGTCAATAGTTAAACATGTTCATTTGTTTAAGATCTATCTGTTCTGAAATTACAGACGAATCAGACAAGCCGTTGTAGGGTTGCTGTCCTTGAATTAGTAATTCTAAGAAAATTTTGGCAGTTTTTGGTTATTATCTTGATTATTTTATAAGTAGAGATAAACTGAAAACAGCAGCATTGTTCAGTGAAGTAAGATCTTTAAATAGATCAACATGACCACAATGATCAATTGACCCCATAATTATTTATTGACCTTTAAAGTCAAGTTCACAATTTTTTGTTAATTTTTGTACTCTTTTACAAATGTCTTCTCCTGAAACAAGACAAATTTAACCAAACTTGGCAACAATCAGCACTAGGGTAACTAGTTTACAAAATTCTTCCTTCAGCAAACCAGCAGACTAAGTTTTAAATTGAACTAAGAGAAACCATACAGTTTTTGACTTATATCTTTGAAACTAAAGCAAAAGTAACGGCTGCATTATTTCATGCATAAATTTTTATTAAAAATCAGGTGGGCGACAAAGACTTCTTGGAGCCTCTACTTTTTTTAATTTCTGATGTATTTTATAATGCATGATTTTTGTGGGAGTAATACATTCTAATCACACTAAATTTTTATATTTAATATTTAATCAAATACAGATCAAACAATGAGTTACATTGCAGCTCAGTTCAATATGTCTAGAATAAAATATTGTTTGTGCATAACTAAATGATGATAATAATAGGTAAGTAGGCAAACAAGTGAATAAATTAATTAAGACAGACAGACGACAGCTTTCCCTCAGGAATATCATCTGTCTCTTCAAATGCGTCAATCAGAGAAAACATAAATGATGATATAATGGAATACAGTGCTTTTACTATTTGTAGGAATGGTAGCCTTTCTACCTGCCACTAGGTTTAAAGGACAATAACTCTATATTTTTACAGAAAGTTGAAATGAGCAATGTAATCACAACTAATTTTCAATAGACACAGACTATTATCTTCAATGGACTGTCTTTCTTTGCTGATTTTCACCTTTAATTCTGTTGTTAGCATCTCTTTGTTGCAATAGGTACAGTCTTTGTATTGAACAAAATTATTCCTCTTTGCCGCATAATTTATACATAATGCATAGTGATGCACGTTGACTGAATATGAAAGTGTATATGTAGTTGTCTCCCTTACTAGTATAATCAATTTCGGAATGTTCATTATTATTTCCCTTGTTTAAAACTGTTAATTTCATGTTTCTTTATTTAATGATTTACATGATGCTTATTCAGTACATATTTGTGAAATTGAATAGATATTTGTATTTGGAATTCATTGAATACAGATATTTATTTATATTCTAAAGTTTAGTATTTGAATTGACGTAAATCATTTATAACCTCCTTTGACAGACTTAGGCCTATACATGTTGTATGACTGGTATGGTTTAGTTACAATGAATTTTCTGAAGTTTGAAGTATATATATAGTCCAACCAGTGGAAGCTGTGATGAATGCAATTTTTTCTTTACTTAATTGGTTTTCAAGTGCTTAGATATGAGAGACCCCCAACCCCCAACACCCATTTTTTTTAGGTTTTTATTTCAATTGAAATTTTAATCAATCTTGAAGAAAATAGGATGACCCCCCCCCCCCCCCCCCTATAAATAAGAAAGAAGAAAAATCCCCCCCCTCCATTTTTTTTTTAATTTGAAATTTCAAAATATATCACCAAACAAATTTGACAAACAGAGATAATTATATCGATCTTTGCTTGATGATTGATGAAACAGACTATACTTAATAAAACTAGTGAATCAAAACATTAAATTATTCCTCTTAGTAGAAGAAAATGTCAAAGAAAAGCTCTGTTTTCCCCTTGTATTCATTTGTTGTTTATAAAAAAAAAATGAAATACTGTTTTCTCAGGCGTGCAAGACCATACATTCAAATGTTTGGATTTGTTTTGCTCTAATTGTAGATGAATGTTTAAAAACAACATATATCATTCTTTTATTTTGATATTTTCAAAATCAAGTAGAAAGGCTAGGAACAATGAGGAATGGGTGCTTTTGTTTTTTAGAACAAAATGTGAGTTCTGACTTAAATCATTTTTTAAAAGTTTTAATAACGTCAGCTAACTTCAAGGATTTGATTTTGAACAAATAAGTCGTTAGTTATCAAGACTTCGCAATTATTTGATAAAAATTAAAACTTGAATGAGTACGGGCTATATATTATACGTATACAGTTGGCCTAATTTATTACATTCCTGAGTCATTTCTAATGTTTTCAATATCGGAATCAGTTCTCTGACGGAACTGTTTAAAACTGTTATAGAGAAGAAGTGATAAAATCTGTTCTAAAGTAGAACTGACACACTCTGTTCTAGAGTAAAACTGACAGACTATGTGTTTTAGTGGAACTGACTGACTCCGCTCTAGAGTAGAACTGACATACTCTGTTCTAGAGTAGAACTGATATACTCTGAGTAAAACCGACAGACGTTATTCTAGAGTAGAACTGACAGAATTTGTTTCAGAGTAGAACTTAGGGACTTTGTTCTAGAGTGTTACAATTCTTAATAAGCAGTCCTCAGGAAGTGATAGAGAGCTCGAGCGAAGAAGATTAGATTGAGTGATCCAATTGTGATATAGGCATCATGTATTTGTTAATTGACGAAAACATTACACATTTTGTCACTTCCATCAAAACAATAATATTTGTTAACTAGTGCTCTAATTTATAACATTTGAGACATTCTACGTTTATAAAGAACAAACATTAACAAAAGTGCTTAAGGATGTACTAAAGTCAGGTTTAGGAAAGTGAGACAGATGTTCGGACTGCTGGGTATTTTCCCCTTTAAGTAAAATATTTTGCACCATAACACTTTTTTAAATTTTCATATAAGACTACATAGCTCACACTAGTAACCGGAATTTAACTTGATCGGACAAAAACGCATTAACGCTGTTTAAATGAGATTAATCGTCATTTGATAAAGGTTGACAAAAATTAAAAATCATTTTTAATTTATTTCAATGCATATATAATCATTTTAATGCCAGTCAAATAGATTCGCTTGCAGTCGTTCAATTTAATTCAAGTTGGTGGTAAGTTACGTCAAACAAATAGGCAACGTCCCCGTTAAACTATTTCAAACTGGTATTAATTCGTTTTAAACCGTGTTGAGACCCGAGCTTTTAACAGGTAAATCACTCAAGCAAAACAACATCGATGTATCTTTCGTTTATTTGTTTCAAACTTTATCGACTTATATATATAAATGCGTGTATTCTTCCTAAAGTCACACACTTCACAATTTAAACAAATGAATGATCAATACACGTAACATATAAGGAATTTAAAGGAAAACATTAAAATATTGATGCACGGTTTAAAAAATGCAAAACTTGTGAATCTGTTAAAAATAAAATAGTTAGATGTTTAACATATTTTTAATTTGCTCAAATGCAGTAGACCATTATCTCAAATATTCGTTTCAAAACTTGCTGAGTGCTATGAAAACTCGTGACATGTAAGTATGGTCCATTGAAATGATTTACGAAACTTTATGTATCCCTGTTTCTCTTTTTCTGTCTTGCTATAGTGTACTCGTAAATTAGATATAGATATGGAAATTAAAGTCACTTACAATTTTTTTTTTTAACATAGTTTAAATCGATGTTTCTTATATTTTCGGTCAACAACAAATTTTCCCTAGCTGTATATTGATATGTAGCTTGTAAGATGAAGATAGTGCTGACATTTGTTGAATTTAATAAACAGTTAAGTCTTGCTCAAAATTATAAATGCAGTAACAGCTCAATAAACTTTAAAAACTGTGTCAAATTGTAATACCAGTCACTGACGCGAAACGGGCGTTAATTGTGGAAAAGCAGCAAAATACGAAAATTGTGAATTGTGGTTCCGATTCTGTAAAGGAATTAGTGTGCTGTCATGCACCGTGGCGTACAAAAAGTCTTGCTATCAATGAACATGTATTCTGTTTATATGAGATAAATTTTAGTCTGCGATAACGATGGGTAGGTTGATTTAAGTTTAACGACCTTGACTTGCTCTAAGTCGACATTCTCTTTCGTCTAATGCATTTAAAAAAAACGTATATTTACGTTAAGGGCATTTAATATAAGTCTACCTACCAAATTAAAATCAACATCAACATAATTAAAAGAAAACAAGAATGGAAAAGAAAAAACTATGCATTGTTGCTCTGATAGCATTTTATTTTCTGTATTTTAACGGTAATTTCTAAATAAAAATTTATTGTCGTAGAAATAAAATATTTCATTTAGGTGCTTTCGTTGAAGTTCGCGTTACATATCAAAATGAATTTCATTGGTCGGAACGTTTGCAAACTTTCAATCCAGGTGTTCTCATCGAGGTCCGCGTTCGTGTTTCGATTCAATACACAATACGGTGAAAAAGATAACACTCTCTGGATTCTATACTGTACGTAACTGCAAAACATGAACACTTGCAATTTATTACACACAAATATCTTACAATAATGCATTAATATTATAGATCCTTGTTATGCATACACAGTAACACATATGTTTTTCTTCTAGAACGTAAGTCTACAAATCTTTATAAGTAAAGGTGCTATCTTTAGTCAAATTCAATATACAGATAATCACAATTTACCAAGGACTTACGAGGCGATGTATAATTGTATTAATGTATATACCATGTACGGGAATATTTCGGACACCTTGTAGGATTTGCATATTTGGAAAAGTCAGATATGTCTATCCAAGAGTATATGATACTTACAGTTTTCATGTATAAAAAACCAAACACACCTTCCTATCAAATCATTTAATATATATATATAAACAAAGAAGGCCAAGTTACAAATAACGGAATAATAAGCTCACATATATTTTTCTGCATACTATAAATTTAAAACAAGAAAATCAAGATAATTAAATACACACTAAAGTTCAGATTTAATTACAAGATTAAATTTAAAGAAAAACAAAAACTCACAAATTTCTATAATATAAATATATAATTTAGGCTAATACCTAAATAATGATAATTTTAAAACATTTACTTGAAATGTTTTTATATAAGGTAATCTGGCGCAATACCCGCAAGGGTAGTCGCCATTAAATTCTATTAAGTAGTAGTAAAAGAACAATCAAATTTAAACTCTACGACGTCCGATTAAACAAATAAAATTTATAGGAACAGCACTTCCAACACAACAAAAGTATCTATCTTTTTCGCCAATGCAAATTATTACTATTTATATTAGAACAAGGATTTGTATACTATGCAATTTATTGAGACAGTAACATTAATATATTATTGTATTCGCACCCTTTCATTTATGATAATTAAATCGAAATAACTAAATAAAATTAACTAACTAAAAGAATTGCTTCGATATTTCTATAATCAATCAATACATTTCGGATGCATACGAAACTTTAATGAATAATTATCGTTTGTAGTTTTTCAAAATAACTATTATATTTGATAAAAATGGAAAAATAAATCTATCGGATAAAAACTACCGATTTTTCTATGGGACAAAATTTATCCTTATTGGAATCAAATTTGTAATATGGATTCATACAGGACAAAACATATCCTGAGTAACGGAACAAAACAAAAAAAACACCATGGTAAAATAAAGTCCGTCATTCTTTTAGTAAAGTTTGAAACAAATAAACAGAAGATACATCGATGTTGTTTTTACTTGAGTGATTTACCTGTTAAAAGTTCGGGTCTCAACACGGTTTAAAACGAATTAATACCAGTTTGAAATAGTTTAACGGGGGCGTGGCCGATTTGTTTGACGTAACTTACCACCAACTTGAATTAAATTGAACAGCTGCAAGCGAATCTATTTGACTGGCATTAAAATGATTTGATATGCATTGAAATAGATTAAAAATGATTTTTAATTTTTGTCAACCTTTATCATTTTATCAAATGACGATTAATATCATTTAAACAGCGTTAATGCGTTTTTGTCCGATCAAGTTAAATTCGGGTTTCTAGTATCATAAAAGGTAATTTAACAAAATTCAACCATTCTAGATTTCTTTCCTTTCAGTTTGAGACCCAAATTAAACCTATGCAAACACAATATAAAAGTCCGCGTCATTCTTTTCCCACATATTTTAAAAATCAAATATCTCGAATGGTAGCTACATAACCTACCAATATCCTTAGCCAATTTTAGTCCTTAACTAATGTTCTTCCGATACATATTGTCGATTTTAATTTTTTGACTTTTTTTAATGGTGGCTGCTGTCTTTCATATTTGGTATTGGTTTATTCTCTTGTGATAAATCTGACCTCTGGTTTTTTTATTGAATTGTTCCATATTTTGTCATATTGAGCCTCTATTGTGCATTTATAGTATGAGTTGTGTACTTTTTGTTAACCATTTGGTGACATTAATTTGCTTACATTTACTTCACGTGGTCTCTAATTGATTGTTGTCTCATTTGCAACTATACTGCATCTTCTTATGAAGTCTGTATGATAGTTTTTTTATCTGAATGTTCATTAAATGTAACAGTAGTGCAAGTAACAAGGAGCTTTCTTTCAAGTCTGAGATAGTCAAAGCCAGATTTAGAACAATGCATTGAACATGTGGTAATCAAGGCTTTTCAGGCTTGTAATTAATGTGGCTTTCAAACGGTATTGATTGGATCGCAACGGATGAGTTTTATGATGACGAAATTGAAATAATTTGTTTTTATATACGAATAGTTTTTAAGGAAATAAGTTTTCGATTTGTTGAGTCCTTGATGTAACTGCGCAGTTTACAATCGGTACGGATCTTATAATTTTGTTCGGAAATAAAATGTATGACAACTTGTTTAAACCACTGAAACCTCTTTTATTTCATTAAAGTTGCCTTTATCTGTTTTACATGAATGCATGACATTAAACAAACTTTCAATACGAAATTTCACATTTCGTCCAGAATTTTGGTGGACTACTGCAGAATAATGAATTTTATCAAATTGGCATGCATTTAATAAATTTCATTAACTTAAAACACCTCCAAACTCTTAAATGATGCACATTTTACTAAGGCCGTGTTCTCATTTACCTAAACTCGGTGTTGTGTTAGGGTTATTCACATGTAAACTAAACACAATTACGTGATAAAACTCAATGTTTACATGTTGTGTAAATCATGTTTTGTCTACACGCAGTCGATAGTCAATTTAGAAATTGTTTGGTCCAGTGTACACAAAACAAGGTATTTAGAACATGCATTTTACCAACTATATTAAAAGAAGAAACGTTATTTTAATAAAATTGATATTCATAACAATTTTTTATGTACTTTTTTTTACCGAATTATTTGTCTAAACTGGAGATAGTAATTGGTTTGTTATATAAAAAAAAAGAATGTGTCCAAAGTACACGGATGCCCCACTCGCATAATCATTTTTCATGTTCAATGGACCGTGAAATGGGTACAAATCTAATTTGGCTGTAAAATTAGAAATATCATATCATAAGGAACATATGTACTAAGTTTCAAGTGGATTACACTTCAGCTTCATTAAAAACTACCTTGACCAAAAACTTTAACCTGAAACTTGCACTATCATTTTCTGTGTTCTGTGGACCGTGAAATTGGGGTCAAAAGTCTAATTTGGCTTTAAAATTAGAAAGATATTATCATAATGATCATGTGTACTAAGTTTCATGTTGATTGGACTTCAGCTTCATCAAAAACTACTTTGAACAAAAACTCTAACCTGAAGCGGGAAGAACGGACGGACGAACAGACAGATGAACGAACAAACGGACGGACGCACAGACCAGAAAACATAATGCCCCTCTACCATCGTAGGTGGGGCATAAAAACTGTCAAGTTGCCTTATTAGGCAGCAACCATTTAACTACATACGGGAAGGGGGTTATGATTTTTATGTTCGACACAGACATTTTTTTTGTGCATTACATGAACATTTTTATTTAGTTTTTCACAGCTATCAATGCATTAATTTTGTTCTAAATTTATCATTTCAAGTTATGGGGAAAATCTGGATTCAGATTTGTTCCCCTGATTGAACAGAATATTTTTTTTTATCAATTTTAGGATCAGAATATTTTTTTGGGAAAAAAACACCCTCCCTTTTTCTAGTAAAATGGTCATTCCTTGAACCCTAATCCAGACTCAAAGCATCAGCATTGGCAAACATATAATTCATTTGTATATGTCTTCCTGAATTGACTGGACGTACACAGAAATATTTGCCACTGGTAAATCAACGATTCACTTATAAATGCGTTACTAAAACACCATAAATTCTTCTTCGTGTGTAGCCTACTTGGTGTATTGCATAATTAGTGGCGGATTTAGATGGGCCGGGTTCCAGGTGTTGGAAATCTCTTTTTCAGACGATCAATATTTGGAACCCCATGCATTTCAAAAATACCTTTATCCGCCTGTGGTAATCGAGACATCTTTAGTATCTTTAAAATAGGTGAAAATCATGAAAACGGTTTTCATCACTGCTAGAAAAGTTGTCTAAGAAATTTTAATTCGATTCTATGTAATGAACATTAAAATGACATCTAGTTTATAAGCATGAACAAAAACTTAAGCACAGGTAACGAAATTGATATATTTGACCTAGATACGATAGCCGTTCATGCTGGCTGTTCCAAACGTCTCCCTCTGAAAAATCACATTGCCAGTCGTTTCCTTGTTTACAAACAATAAAATAAGGTTTATGGAAGAGCCTTCACAAACGCTCTTCACTTATACACATCAGACATAGAAATTACCTTAATTGCCCTAATTAGAAAGAATCGAAATATTTGATGCAAGCTATACTTTTTTGTAGTTTTAACATGGGTAGGTATCATATTCGTGTTGTTTTAGCACTCACTATCGCTTAGACAAATATAATCACGAATGTAATGCCTACCTATGTTAAAACTACAATGAAGTATAGAGTGCCTCAATTATTTCTTAAACAAGGTCACATATACGATAAGTTTATGAAATAAATAAGTACAATTTAAAAATATCCATACGTAATAAGTTTTGTGTCAACTGTTGTATCGACGTCAACAATGAGTTGGCACTGTTAAATTGTATCGTAGTGACTATATGAGTATCATGATGATCAAAATACAAGCGCTATGCAATTGTTTTTTTCTTTTCATCTATTGATTTCATCCACCTTCAGCATGTTTATTCTTTTTTTCACGTGAAATTCTTTGTTCATGAAAACTACACCTAAACTGCTTACCACTTCTTCTTTTATATTACGTTGATAATATGTTACGTTCTTCTTCAATCCATTGTTCCACTACTAAACTGTCTATACTTCTTTATAGCTTAGTACAATCAAAAACCTGCAAATAAATTATCCAATTAACATGAATAAGGCCTTTGATAATAGTGTGATTAATCCGTCGGAGTGTCAAACATTTGTTGGAAGTACATGTACATTGTACTAAATAGTCTTGATAAATTGCATGCTTTTATTGGTGATTATGAATCTGTTCAAAATTTTGATTTTTTTCTACCCTATATACCACTTTGCCTCATATTTTTATAAAGAAAGTATTCACACACCTAATCAAATGGGCTTTTAAAAAGTCAGAATGCAAATGTATACGTTCAAACTCTTTTATGTCATTTTTTAGTAGAAACAAACAAAAGACCTATGTCAATGGGACATGCTTTGATGCTATATTTGCCCTTGAAATTTTACTGGATAACATTTTTTGTTTGCTTTGGATACTCCGTATATCGGCAAGTATCGAAATTCCAATGAGGACTTACAGTTAACCACTTATCTCAGACCTATTTATGTATGGTTTTGAGTTACAATTAATTTCATAAATCAGCAAAGACCTATCAAACAACACTACATATGAGAAAACATTTTTATCAATACTTTGAGATATCTAGATAATATTTAAGCTGTAAATAATGACGATTTCAATGTGTACACTAAAGATCTTATCCTGTTGAACAAACTTTAAATAAAGCGAATAATAACTGTGAACACTGCTAATTCCTGGATCTTGATATCTATATCATTAACGGGAAGATAAATATCAAAATGTATGACAAAATAGATGATTTTTCGTTTCCTATTGTTAAATATCAATATTTAGAAGGCGACGTTCCTTTGTAATCATCTTATGGTGTTTATTTATCTCAACTTGATCGATTTGCTCGTGTATGTAACAACGTATTAGATTTTAATGAAAAAAATCAATGTATTACTGATAAATTGTTACACCAGGGTTTTCGATATCACAAACTCGTCATAATATTTATTAAAATTATCATCGGTACAAGGACACCATTCGTAAATATAAATCAACATGCAGAAATTGTATACGATCAAATATTTCGCATTAAATATTTTATAGTTATATTCTTTACAGCACAAAAATGTCGGCAGTCACATCAAAAGTTAACCAAACATATACACGGACTTGCTCAGAAGGGGTATAGTTACGATACTGTAACGTGGTCAGATTATTAAAAATAGCATATTTTGCTTTAATATTGAGTAACTTATAAGAGATTTGTATCGGAAATAAACACATTCATTTTAAACCAGTGGTTGACATGATAAAGGTTATGTTCCTCTCATTAATTTGATGATGGTATGATACTAAACGCATAACGAGAGGGATTGTGCTTGATTGGTGAAGACATACTTTTTCCTTCTTTTTTTTGGTTACCTTTCCTGACATCGGACTCAGTCTTCATTTAAAATGATGTTTACTGTGTGTTTTCCTGTGTGATTCCCCCTCCCCTCATTTGCTTGAGGTATAAAGGCGAATATAGATGTCACAAAACATGTTGCACCCCGACGCATGTTTGCGCCTATCCCAGGTCAGGAGCCTCTGGCCAACGTAAGTCTTGTATGATCTTTAATTTTAGTTCATTAATATATTTTGGAGTATAGTACGGCATCTATTAAACTAGTACAATGTTTTTGGGCCAGCTGAAGCACGAGGCTGTGTGCGTGATTTTCCCGCTGTGTTAAAGACCCATTGGTGGACTTCGGCTTTTTTCTGCTCGTTGGTCGGGTGGTTGTCTCTTTAAAAATTCCCCATTTCCATTCTCAATTTTTATGTTTTTTCAGTAACATCGATCGTGAGCATCTTTGCAGCCGGACGAAGAGGCAATCACAGTTATACTGTGAGAGACGACCTAGTGGCAAACAATAAAACCGAAGAAGGATTAGGTGTTACTATACAGAACAGTACTGGGGCATGCCAACTAGGTATGTTTACATTACTGATTTTAGGCAAAGTTGACTTCAGATGAATTTGGCCATTTATTTTACGTATTGTTAATTTATATCTCTTCAACAGTTTCGGTACTTCGGATTTCAAATGTTTGGCTTAGAGCGTTCCTGACGAAGGTTAATCCAGAAAGGCGCGTTTGACGCAATAAATAATTAAACGGGTTGTTCTCAAATTTGTTGGCCGAATTCCATAACATATTCAACAGAATGAAGTTAAAAATAAACACAATTATTTTCTAAAGTTATGTTAATTTTTTTCATCCTCTATCATGATCATGTCTATAACATTTTTATTAGAACTGAACCTCAATTTAAAAAAAAAGTAAAATGAAAAATATAACGAACACCGATGAGAAATAACAAGTCCGTAATTAAATGTCAAAATCATAAGCTCAAGCACATTAAATGAGTTGAAAATAACTGTCATAATCATGACTAGGTACAGAAATTTTCTGATGTAGAAAACGGTGGATTGTATCTGGTTTTATAAGTAGCCAAACCTTTCACTGGTATGACAGTCGCGTAAAAATCTATTATATTGACAACAATTTTAAACAGAACAAACATAGGTACAAATGTCAAAATTAGGAATTACAGCAGTTAATATTGTCATATATTTCTTCTATTCTATTCATCACTGGATATTGATTTTTTTTTCTCTTACAGAAATTGTCCAACCACTATTTGATTTGCATGTTGGATACGAAATTATGACTTTAAGGATGAAAATATTCCAACCTCCTTTAGACGACACACTTATTATTCTAATGGATAATGTTACCATTGATGTTACACGATATGAAAACAAAAGTTGCTATAATATTAATGGAAAATGTCACAAAGGGGTTTGTTCATGTTATATGACGAACAACACCTTTACATCGATGTATCGCAAGAATATTGGATTTCATAAGAATGGCGGCGCAGTTGGTATTGAATATAGATTTTATGGAATTGATGGTTCGATTTTCAAAGTTATATCATTCAGGACCTTTGAAAGCGCATGTGAGTTTACAATCAGAATGTTTAAACATTAGATAATGCTTCACATACAACAACACAATACAATAGTTATTGATTTTACTTAAATGCTATGAAATGAGATTTAGAAATGGTATACTTAAGATGACCAATATAATTTGACCTTCACATTTTTTTGCGATCGAACCAATTTGTAAATTGTAAATCAATAGCCAAATTTAATTAGGTTTGGAACAAAATAATGTGACTTCCCCCCTTTATGATGAAGCAAAGCTTATCAAATTGCTTACACTCACGACAAAAAACACAATATAACAATTTTTGTTTATATATTTCCATCCTTAACATTGTATCCTTTCTTTAAAATAGGAATTAGAAAACAAACAGACACAGTTGACGGTTTTATTACAAGTTTTGTGGTGAAATTTGTCTTCTGAAAGCGTTTTTCCCTTAATAGAAACAACTATATACACATGCTTACATCGATTATGTTTCATTCTCTCTATAAATACTGACTGCAATAGAAAATTCCAGAACCCAGAATAAAAATAAACCTCGAACATTTAACTTAAATGTGTCAAAAATACTTCCTAACGATCCATTTAAAGTATGCACACAAAATCAGTTGCACGTGATAATCCTTTGACTTAGAATAGAGAATGAAAAAGGACAGGTGTTAGTGAGACAACAGCACAAATGAAGTGATTTAAAACAACTCAAGACCACTAATTGGTCCTCAATGAAGCATTACAATCCCCTATCCAGAGGCATTTTAGCTGAACCGTAAAATTCATGTTAACTAGTTAAACAATATGGAGGGTAAACTAAAGTCTGAAACATACATACGAGTCAAAATTTGATATAAAAAAGCACGTATAAATATAAAAGAGGTAGGTTCATGAAATGGACACTCTCCTATACATCAAACCAATGTTGAAAAAACAATAAGTCCAATGTTACAACAGGTAAAAAATAAACTATGAAAAGGATGAACACAAGTTACCAACGGACAAATAAAAGTTCATGACAAGCTACTCGAGAGTTGTTTGTTTTCATTAAAAAGATGGAGCCTGATGACCTGTATAATCAACAATACATACGACGGAAACTACTGGTTATGACAGTTCATTGTAAATTATGCACATACACATTCCACATACACCAACTTTTACAAGTTATTAATCAAAAATAAAATCGGGAAAAGTTCATAAAAAAGATTTGATAAAGGCATGACATGTGGATTTAATCTATTCGTAGCAAGCATTATGTTCTAATTATTCAAGTTGCCACACTCTTTTGGCATGAAAAATAACAACCGGGTGCATACATATTTAATCTGTCTTCATACCTATTCCGTTATAATTCAAATCTTATTATAAAGTATATATTGTAGATTTCAACCACCTGTACACGCATTATTCAACTATAAAATGTCTGAAAGAAGATAATCCTGGAGAGAAGTTTGCCTATTTTGCAAGTAAATACATTAAATCATGCAGTTTGCTGTTATCATTTTTTTTATGTTAGTATAAGGAACACAAATTGTGTTGAATAGAATAGGCTGCAACAAATACTTCGGTTAGTTTTGTTGGTGTTTTGAAAGCGTCATCAAAACTGTCATCACAGTCAATGAATTATTATCAAGACCTGTAATTTTGACATGATCTATACTGCTTTCATGTATAGGTATGAATATATAATTGTAAAATAAAGACAATTGAAACTACGCTTTTCGTCGTCATTTTCTCACCAAAAGAAATCAAAATGTGACTTGATGTCGATAAAATAAGCTCTTTTTAGCTGCTGAAATGCTTTTTCATAACTCATGGTTTCTATAAGTACGCAATGCCTTAGTTGTTACTATAATATACTTATCGTCGAGTTGACAATTAAAGGGTCACTAGCTGTCAAATTCATGTTCACTGATTTGACTCATATTTTCATAATTGATTTATAACAACTTAACACATTTATCCAAATTATAAAATGTCTAAAATAAACAAAATACCGGACATGAGCTCGATAGTATGCAACTTTGTTTCGGGTGTATTTTAGTCTCAATGCCATATAATTTACTTGCAACTTGACCCCGAACACTTCAAATTGACATATGCGCGATATAACATATATATATATATATATATATACATATATATCGATTTGGTCCAGTTAAAAAAAGGTGAATTTTATTACGTCTGAAGCTGTCAAACTGAATTGTAGACCCCTGTAAGACAGAATTGTCAATATTTTGAGTTAGAGGTGGTAGATGTTTCTATAATATTGTTATTATTTGTCCCCCTAGTAGTACACTACACTGTTAAATTATTTTTGAAATATAGCAGGTGCGATTTTTTTAATTTGAATTTAATGTCTGAAATAAATGCACTACGGAATAACTGTTGATTAACTCATATTACATCGTAACCAAACAAAAATATATTATATTACCTTACACATTGATTAAAGAATCAACTCAAAGAGCAATACTATCGTGTTTTTGTATATCAGAGAATTAAAACGATTTAAAAGTGTCTATATATGTATGCTATATTTTTATTACCTTTCACATATTGCAAGGTTTGGCTAGTGAACAGTGTTTTCCTAAAGGTGAAATCAGATAAAAGAAAGTACTCAATGATTTTTACATACACTACTGTTCAAATGCCTGCTATGTTTAAGAAATATAAATTAAAATAAACATACAACGGTTGATTCAACGTTATATTTTAAATAGTTATCTTAAACAAATTCTCATTAGAATAATGTTATAACTATCGATAAAAGAGATTATCATGACGATGATTGCATTTATATATTTTTTCAGGTATTTCTAACAGCATTATAGTCGTTTGTCTTGTCTTGGCATATTTATTTTTTCTTTGTTGCACGATAAAGAATAAAGGTAAGATTCTTCATTATATAATATAGACATTTTGTGTAAATTCACACAGCACATTCATACAATGCACTCTTTAAAGGAAACACATACTAATAAAATACCAAAAGATAGAAGGACAGCATTATTTGTTATCGATAAGACAGGAATGTAATTTATCTGAAGCGCTCTTGATCATAATCTGTTGTAAACGTTGCTATTTTAGCAATCAGTCTGCATTCATCTATCAGTCACCGATCAGAAAATTTGCGTCAAACGACGTTATCAATTTTGTCAAAAAAGTAGTTGACTAATCGGCGGAATTAGACGATTGGCATTTATGACGGATTGAACTATGATACATTACATGTTGAATTCTTACAAATTACGAAATCGAAGTAGAAGCATTCTTGTTCAGCACAAGTTAATAAGTATCTTTATATCGTTACTATCATATAAAAATGAAAACAAAATTACCCAGAGGCATTTTGAATCATTGATCTGGAGCCAAAGTGTAATATTCATTTCTCACACGTGCCAACATAATTTTAGTATCTTTTCTCTGATATTCATCATATTAAAACAAACATCTTTATGTAGAAAATGTATATAAAATTTGCAATGACTACATGTTCGTCATGAAGGATACACCATGACCTCGACCTCATTCCATGGATAAGTGATCACGGTTTAAGCTAAGTGGTCAAGTCCGTATCTCCAATCAATACTATAGATAATTAGTCAACTATATGTAGTTTAGTTTAAAAATATTTTATTCAAATATTTTGAATTGGATTGGGCAACAGACATAGCCTATGTAAGCCCTTTCCACGTGTATTGTATGGATTTATTGTAATGTGTACTAGTCCATCTAACAGGTTTCATTTGACTGTAACCTCATTTTTATGGTTCATTGGACAAAGTACAGGTTTTGTTTGTTCCTTCATTTGTCAGATACCATAAGATATAAAGCCACTTTAGTTTGGGTATAATTTAATGTGTCATTGTTCAATATTGAGTTTGGTTAGATCTGTTTCTTGTGTACTTTTAGCAATATGACCAATATGTTTTGTCTATGGAATGATTGTACCAGAGAGACTCTCAAACTCATATATAGAAAATAATCTTTCGTTCTTATGTTGAACTGTTATACAGTCCTTGGATGGTGTAAACTTCCCCCTATTACCATACACCATTACACCATACACCATACACCATTACACCATACACCTTGTACCATTACACCATACACGTTACACATTTGCACCATACACCTTACACTTTACACCATACACCATTCCCCATTATACATTTGTATCTAAACGATCCGAAATTACCCATAATGCAATTAAAGGTAAGGCCCCTTTTTGGCCCAAAAATATAACAGTTTTACAAATTTGTTAAAATGTAAACTTTTAGTTATTTATTGGACAGTTGTATGCTTCTGCTACATAAATATGGGCTGTTTTTGACAATGCAATGCACATATATCGGGTTGTAGCACCATTAAGTCATGCTAAATTACTGAAATCTTCAAAATTCTATCATTTTAGTTAAATTTTAGACGGTTTCCGTGTAAAACGAAAGTGGCCGCATTCGTGTTCATTCTTAATATTGCAATGTAAGTTGTATTTTATGATAATACATAACATATATAAAGGTTGTGGATGAACACGGATGCGGCCACTTTCAATTTTGACAAAAACAATCTGAAAAGTGACATTTTTTGGCATATTTGGTAGATTTTTCATATTTGAGCTTCAATCGGATCGTTTTTAATGACTTAATCAGTTAAAATCTTTCACATTAACTATTTGAATCAAGTGAAATAGACACTTAAGTGTTTAAAAAGTGGTCAAAATCTTTTTTCAGATGAAACTGAAATTTGAGGCCAAAATGAGTCCTTACCGGACCTACTCCTTTTAAATATTAAGATTATTATTATTTTTATGTTTACAATCCTAAAAAATGAAAAAAACAAAACTTCGTTTGCAACCAATGAAATGTCCTACACCATCATTCACACCATTCCTGATCGCACGTTACACAATCACACCATTCTTCATACACCATAACACCATTCCCCTTACACCATACACCTTAGCACCATACACCTTACACCATTGCACTATATGCCATACACCATTACACCATACACGTTTTTTGGGAAGTTTACACCATCCAAGGGCTGTACCACTGTCACAGGTTAGGGAGAAGGTTGCCGTTCCCACTTACATGTTCAACCCCGCCACAATATTTATGTGTGTGCCTCTCCCAATTCAGTGGTTGTCGTTTGTTCATGTGTTACATATTTGTTTTTCGTTAAAAATAATTGATATAAATAAGGCCGTTAGTTTTCTCGTTTAAAATGTTTTACATTGTCATATCGGGACCTTTTATATTCGTTTTTCGTTTATTGTTAATGAAATCGTTGGACTTTCTGTTGAATTGTTTCCGTTCGTTTTTTTAAAGAATGTGAATAGTAGAAGGATACGTTTGCTAAAACTTTTGTTTTCCCTGAAAACAAAAGCTAAAACTTTTAGATAAATTGAAATCATGAACTGCCATTGGATTTGTGTACGTTTTGTACTTCAGGCTGCATTGTTTAAATGTTCCTTTTGTCTCTGATTTATTATCAATAATCGTTTATGTAAATGTCCTTTGGTTTTGTGAGTCTTTGTTTACTCCTTGGTTTTGGTTGTTATTGTCTTTCTTTTTATTTCAAAAGCAATGCCATATTTGCAATCCGTCGTTCAAATGACTATACATTAGTTATTTTTATAAAATTTGAATAATTTAAGGATAAAGATGTGCATACTCATGGTGTGTTGCTTAGGTTGAAAGTGCAACTATTCTTTATTTAAATCTTTCATTGGATTTTCCGTGCATATGTTAATTTTATGCCTCTGCTGGTGGACTATTAGTCCCCGAGGGTATCACCACCCCAGTAGCCAGTACTTCGGTACTGGCATGAAAATACGAATGTTTTGTGTTATTAAAATTTACTGTTACAAAATGATAGAAATTATTATAAATTAAGGAATGTATCTCCCTCATGCAAAGCTCTGATTCCTTTCACGGATTTGGCTATACTTTTTGGACCTTTTGGATTATAGTTCTTCATCTTTTATATAAGCTTTGGATTTCAAATATTGTATTGTCGAAATGCGCATCTGGTGCAAGAAAATTGGTACCGTTAATTTTATTATAAAAGAATAATGCACTATTGCTTGCAATCCACCCAATTAGTCATTTGAAATGCCTCTTCACAAGTTACTCATTTTTAAATGTGAATATCATAACTATAAAAACGATTCAGGTTTTTATGTTGTACTGTTTCAATCACTGTTAAACATTGTTAAAGGTAGGAGGAGGGTTATGCGCTCACATACATGTTTAACCCCACCTCGTTCTTTATGTGCTGGTCCAAGTCAGGAGTCTGTAGTTCATAGTACGTCGGGCTTCTTTTGTCAAATTCGTTTTTCGTTTATTGTTAATGAGATACAAATTATGTATTGTCATGCTATTGAAAGCTTACTTACAGACATATGTTTTGCTCATTGTTGAAGACCAAAAGGTTGCCTGCTGTAACTTGATTTATTTGGGATTTTTTTTTACATTCTACATCTCCTTATTACCTGTGTTTTAGCTTTACAAATACTAAAGTTGAAATATTTGGGTGTGTGCATCCCAGATGTAGTTAATAGAAAAGGTATTCGGACGTACGAAATATGAAATTTTTTTCGTCATTCCTCTTTTTTTTCTCGTTAGTCGATACCAATATGTGGTAAACTATTTGTCCCCAAGGTTATTATAACAAACGTCTATCAAAGTATTTAGAGACTTGAATCATATTACCTAAGACAAAGTTGACCTGAGATATACATTGTTTTCATATTTGCAAATATTGGGGTCCACTAATTGCTCATATAATTTTGATTCTTCATAGGTTTGACAACAACAGGGTTTTATAAAAATGAATCAAACTACCATATATATGTTATTTAATATTGAAATCAAATTGCTGTTTATGACCAATGTTTGACATTTGTAGAAAATCGTCCTTTATGGATCAGTCTGTATGAGTTACTGCAAATGAACATCATTTTAACAAACCAACACGCAAAAAAAGAGGTATGAATTTTACCAGAATTGATTTATCAAAAAGGTGTATGAAATAGTTTTTTTGTATCTCATACAGTTTCTTTCACCTTCTGAGACGTTAAAATATCTATATATATATATATATATTCATAAAATAATTAGTAAAATTAGTAAAAAGTTAACAGTTCCATGTATATAAATATATATATCTGCACATGTGAAAATTATTTTTTACGCCTATATATACACATATATATATATATATATATAACAATGTATAACCCTGTAATTTAAACTGGTATTTAAAAAAAATCGAACTGTAAAGCCAGTACTAAAGCCGGAGTTACTGGAAACAAGTCCCTCATTTTCCTATCATTACTTGTTTCCAGTAACTCCGGCTTTAGTACTGGCTTTACACATGTGACAGTTCGAAATTTTTTTTAAAATACCAGTTTAAATTACAGGGCTCCATTCATTCGGGGTGGATGTATAAGTACGTAGCCACGTTCAATTATTTTACCTCATTAGATAAAACTTATTTTTCTTATCATTATTAGACTGCTATTCGTTTGGGAGGCTTAAATATGTAGTTTCTGTTGCAATTGCCCTACCGTTGTCAAATTTTAAATATTATACCAACTTGGATCGGTTAGGACATTTTTGATTTTTTTGTATGAGGACTGCCCTCAATGCAGTTATAACATCTAAACTGTCACACAACCTTTGGAAATTTAAACTTGTGCCAGTTCACATCGAAAATAACTTTTTTCATTTGGCATATCTTTGTAATCTTTGCGCCGTGTTTGGAAATTTTAAAATTGTATCAGCGTTTGTGGTGCTCGTTGAAATTGTATAAATTTCAAGATTTAGAAAGAGTTTCTCAGTTTGAATATATTTACATGATTCATTTGACATCGTGCTATTATTGAAGAAGGATATCTGTTATCCGAAATATCTAATATTTGTTCATTTTATTGTTATTTAATGGTGATGTTGTACCCTTTTTGACTTGTTATATATTATATTTTGTAGTGTACAGAATCATATTACATGATATATATATATAGATTATTACATTGATACAAGTGGATAATGGGATTTATCCAATCGAGATAGTTAAATTATTATTTTTTAAGTCCGAGCCTCGACGAGGCTGTTGTCTTTATTGACCAGACAACAGTATCGTGAGTATATCCCTTATAAATAAGTCTGTTTAGAGGTAATGTTACCTTTCAGGTGAATGATGACCTGTTTATGCTATGTTATCAAAATTACCAGAAAAGATTGAATATGAAGAAGTCTGCATGTTGATATATATTTATGAATGATGCCTATACAGATGATAAAATTTTGTAAAAGAATGACTACTTTGTACGAAAAACCAGTGTAATATTTCTGCAGTAGTACAGAATCTTTTTTTCGTTATAAACTTGGAGATATATATACGCCTTCAGATGGTGACAAGGGAACGTCACCATCTACATTTTTTTTAATGTTAATAAATGAAAAATCACCTATCACAAGGTGGAGCAGAATTTTCATACCATTCGTATTTATTTAGGACTTTTTTTGTAACGAAGTTGTCAGGTTATTTTCGACTGCTAATAAAATTCAAGCACTTCACATAGCCAGGATTACAAGTTATTCAATTAGTTGTGATGCTTTATTAGCTGACTTCACTTTCTCGTATGTCGGTATTTTGAAAAATCGTTTTGTCGCTTAGAGTAGCTAGACAGTTATGACTGTACATTTATAAAAGAGGGACGAAACACTGATGAAAGATCAGATATTTAATTCCATCAGAAAACACGCCTGTTGATTATAAGTCTCCCGCTTTTGTAATAATTAATCATCATTTAAAACATATGATTCATCTTTCATCGGAAAGTAATTATAGAAGGCGATTACAGTCATGTTTGTTTATTAATATGTGTCTTTATTACATTTTGAGTATTTGACACCAAACCTGTCTTAAATGAATGAAACCCGTCAACTGTACATGTTTTCAAATACAAAAAAAATAGTTGCATTCGAATATAAATAGTTTTCAAAGGTACCATGATTATAATTTAGTACGCCAGACGCGCGTTTCGTCTACATAAGACTCATCAGTGACGCTCATATAAAAATGAAGGATTATTATGTTGTCATAATACTCTTTCTGGCTGATCTCAATTTTACAGATATTATTCTAGAAATTAAGCAGTCAAAAGTCAAAATATCAAAATTATAAATTATGTAAATGAACAACGAGTGCTTTGATCATAAACAATTAACTAGGACATTGATGTTTAGTTCTGTCGGGTTTTGTTAAGACGTCAGCATGTTCAGATAATCCTATCATTGAAAACATCGGAAACAGAAAACAGATCCAGCTAATCAATTATCACAATGTACGTTATGAAGGAATTATCATGAAAAAACGTTCCATATTCCAATCGAAAACCTGTCTTTATATAAAGATAGTAGACATGTTGTAATTGCAGAAGAGAAAACCTTCAACCTCAGTCAAACTGACTTGAATATAAGCATTTAAAGGCACGTGCATGCCTCGACAATGAAAAACTGATACGATATTGTCAGCAATCAATAGTTTTAACTTGATAAATGTGAAACAATCCCAAAGAGAAAATTTATAGCCTTATTTATATCAAAATAATAACAGAAAACAATAATATCCAACAATCAACTAATTATAGGCTCTTAACGTGAGACAGAAGCATGAGACTTGTTTGGGGTAATGAATCTTCATGAGACGCCCTCAAGAGGATTTAAAAATATATATTTGTATTCCAGGCTAAATTATAAACAAAATGTATTTTAATTTTAGGACCATCAGTCTAAAGTAAAACATCTTAAATAATATGGTAGTAAAAACAAAAATTAATATCAAAAGACATATATTCAGATATTTGGTTTGTTTTTATCTTTTAAGGTCAATTATCTAAATAAAGGTTATAGTGTGAGCCCTCTGATATCGTCTAAACAGCAAAAATGTGGAACAGACAAAGGATCGGTATTAAAAGCTGACAAACATATTAGCGACAATATATGCCATGTTATACATTTTGAATCTCCAATATACAGGAACAATTTGATTATAAATGAAAGCTGTTACAAGGTAATAAAACAATCTTTTGAAAAAATTTCAATTTATGTAAAAGACGAAATGGTTCAAAAAAACGAGATAATATCAGTAAAATAAGATACAATTGTCGGGAATGAAAATAATAAATAAATAAATATATGGCAGGCGGATGTTTCCAATGATACGTATTGGTGTTGAAACAACTTGCTGGTTAAACATATACGTAGGTTTGACATGATAACATTAAAGACATTTAAAACAAATCTGTGAATAGTTTTTTAATTGTTGTTGTATTGGGTAATCCAATGACATCCAAGTAAAATGGCAAAGTATAGCAATTCATTTTGTTAGTATGATGATAAAAAATCGCGGGATTTAGAAATTCGTACCTTTTTGTCTTTAAAACTGTGGAAAGATGTCACAATAACGAATAGAAAAAAATCAGTAAATCTACCAATAAGACGAATATTCTTCAGTATTAAGATCGCAGACGAAGAAAACAATCGTAGATGATTATTTAACAAGTTGTAGATGGTGACAGTAACATTCATGCAGTGAAATCAGTTTGCACAGGTTTTAGATGAAGAGTATACGAATGCCATTGAATTCCAAATAGTATGACCATCAGTACTTCACATAAATGTCATGTTTGATATACGTTAGGCCATGTGTTGTCGTAGATACACTACGTTAATGATTCTCTCTCGATTATTACTAAGATAAAATGAAAGCTACGCGTTTTCTCTCTTCTATCGTTCAAATAAAACGCATCTTTGATAAAAGCGTTTATTCTCAGTTCGTCATGATATCGTTGTTCCTAACGAGTATGTTGAAGTTTGATAACATATGTCCATATTGTTGGCATTTCCAAAATGAATACATGTATGTTTTGAAATAAGACATTGGATAATTTCGCTTTTAGTATTGAAAAGTTTTGTTGACAACAATAATAAGTATAACTTTCTTTTTAAAGAAATTCAGGTACACACAGAATAAAAGTACTTTTTGTTTTACATAAGAATAAAGTATTTTTCAATTGCTTGATTTCATGATAAAATACATTTTACGAAAGGACAAACAAAATAAATATAAAAAATAAAATAAAATATATTTAATGATATATGTGTTTTCGTTTTATTAACTTTTTTTCTTTTCATCATTATAATTATAGGAAGATGTGATGCAAGATGGTTCAAACCACATATGGTCACATAAAAAAGTATTGCAACCGAGAGCTTTACCGATATCACTGTGTACGAAGACACCATTGATCGAAAGTGAAGATAATGGTAGTACCATCACGAATCAATTGCATAATGAAACATTGAAATAAACACTTAACATGTATCGGTATCAATAGTGTAACGAAAATGGGTATGGTATATAGTTGTGAAATAGAATATTAGAAGATTGCTTTTTACCGTATACATGTATATATGCTTGATGAAATAAAAAAAATGGTGTCACCGAACTTGTTTTTTTTTACCACATGTACATGAATAATTAAAAATTCAAAAACATTCATCTTTAGATATACTATGTATATCCACTTATATGACTAGTGTGAACAATGCCGAATAAAGGACAAAAATATGTCACACGGTGATAATTTTGTCGGAACCTAACAATATATCTGACACCTTCAACATTTCCATCAGTTCACATGTTGGTTTACACTTCCAGACGTATTACAAAAAAGAACTTACTTAACTTTCTCAAACTGCCATAACTGATGCTGTATCATAATGCACGTAAACACACAACGTTATCGTTGCTCTGAACATATCTATTTAGTTCAAGTGAGAAAAAATATTAATCTACATTTTCATTAAGCAATGTCTAACTTTACTTAAATCTAGAGTTTCTAGAAATAGTTTTTTCGTCGTAGTAGAAGCCGAATGATGTTAACCATGTACAACTATTCCTTTTTTTAAAGTATTATTGCTTCGTATTTTCTCTGATCGATTTGTTCTTTTTATGCCTATATAACTTGTAAGCAGGACTGACTTATATCTGCGTTTTATTAATATAATTAAAGAAAACAGCGAACTTGAACTGTAATGAAATGTAATTTAATGGAAAAACAACATGAATGATTAAATAGCGAAAAATGAAATTCGAAGGAAAAGGGTCGGATGATATCAGATATACAATTAAACTTTACAAACTTTCATAGCGGTTTGTGTTTTTCTACCGATCGACAACGCAGCCAACAATGTGGTGGTGGTATGTCGTAAATGCTACTCGGACGTTCTTGAGAATGAAATTTTAAATTCATCTACCTTCAAGTCCATTCGCTTCACGGAGAGTCAACAAACACATTACAAACACATCATAGCTTAAGGATGTACTTAGGTGAGGTTTTGGAATTCATGTCAAAAGTTCGGACTCCTTGGTGTTTTTCCATCCAATACAAGGTAAACAATTTTGCCCCATAACACCCATTTATTTTTTCATACAAGACTTAATAGCTCATGAAAGGTCATTTTCCAAAATTTTAGAAGATTCTTATTTTTTTTTCTTTTGTTTTGAGACCCAAATAATACCAATGCAAATGTAAGGTAAAAGTCCGAGTCAGCCTTTTCCCACCATATTTTAAATCTCAATTATCTTGAAAAAGAGGTCCATGACCTATCAATATTTTTAGCTTACTTTTATCCTTAAAGAATGCCGTACCAGCTTATAGTATCAATTTCAAATTCTTGATTTATTAATTTTCACCTAACCTTACCTAAGTACATCCTTAAGGCTTCTTCTGAACATTTGAAGGTCCCTACTATGTATTTGCTACTTTACATACACAAAAATTCATTTAAATATTGTTTCATCTCGGCCTCTAGTAAGTGTTCTACAACTAATATTTCAGTACTTTAGCAAGTTCATTAACTACTATTAAAGAGCTTATCATGAACTGTTGTAAAAAAATATATGAACATAGTGGTATAAACTATTTTTGGAGTGTAAAAAAATCTTCGGATGTTTTAGATAAATTACATGCTTTTGATGGTCCTTTGATTCTGTTGACAGTTTTCTTGTTTCTACTCTTTACACTACACTTCCACACAATCTTATCAAACAAAAATTTTCCTATTTAATTAAATGGTTGTTGGTAAAGCTGAACGCAAACGATATTTGCTGCAAGTCATTTAAAACCTTCTTCTCTAAGGAGAAAGGTAAATATGCTAAATTCTTTCGTTTATACAAAGATTTGATTAGTAAATTTGGCTGTACTCATTAAAAATGGTATTTCACATTCTAAACTTTACGTTAGTATTGTACTTTTAAGCGCAGAAATCACTATCGAACCTTTAAACAAACTTATTAGTAAGGGTTATCGTACCAATATTGTAATTAGATCTCTGAACAGCTGAATATAGTTTATTTATGCATTATTGTCATTTTGGTTTTTTTTCTTTGGTTACATCTTCTGACATCAGACTCGGAATTCTCTTGAACTGAATTTTAATGTGCGTATTGTTATGCGTTTACTTTTCTACATTGGTTAGAGGTATAGGGGGAGGGTTGATATCTCACAAACATGTTTAACCCCGCCGCATTTTTGCGCCTGTCCCAAGTCAGGAGCCTCTGGCCTTTGTTAGTCTTGTATTATTTTAATTTTAGTTTCTTGTGTACAATTTGGAAATTAGTATGGCGTTCATTATCACTGGACTAGTATATATTTGTTTAGGGGCCAGCTGAAGGACGCCTCCGGGTGCGGGAATTTCTCGCTACATTGAAGACCTGCTGGTGACCCTCTGCTGTTGTTTTTTATTTGGTCGGGTTGTTGTCTCTTTGACATATTCCCCATTTCCATTCTCAATTTTATATTGGCACTAATATCGATTTTCTTTTCAAACAGGATGTATAAACACACACACACGTTCATTTGTATCTATAAAGAAGTCACTCCTAACTGACCTACTACCTGTCGACACATTTATTTTTGGAATTGCACAGTTCATGTCTTCTTTGGTTGTTTATGTCGTTACAATACTAAATCCTTGGGATGTGTTTTAGTTGAGTTTAGTCTCTGATGCATGATTTTTTATTATTAATTGTTTTGGCTTTTACCTAGCTGCCAGTATTTGCGAGTACTCTCAAATCGCACTTCCTTTACAATTTGATCTGCTAATACTTTAAGTAATGCTTTTTGTTTTTTATGTTAATATGGATCTTGTCTATATACATGTACCAGCTTTCATTATTTGGAATTCCTACCAATTTTCAATTTTTCGTACTATGCACATCAAAATTATTTCATTTCTCCTCAAAAACTGTTCCTAAGCATGTACAGGAAGTTTTATCTAGCTCGTATTGTATAGTTTTATTGATATTCACCCAATATGTACCAAGTGTTAGATTATGTTATTGATATTAAAGAAATTTCTTGGTATTCCTAAACGAAAATTGTTATACACACAGACGATCAAGTATACGTAATGACAAAATGATTTTTCATTTACCTGTGTAGGATATGACGCAGCTTTTTTCACAAGTAATGATTTTCTATAAATTGTTTTATATTGCACAGTGGTATCTTACTTTAACTTTGTTCAAACCTGTTTATATACTTTATACCTTAATTATTTATCCATTATAAATTATATTAACTATGAATTTACATTCAGGTATCGAAGATAAAATTTATTCGTTCATTGTGTGTTAGTTTGTGTTTTTTGATTGAGTCTAGTCGTCCAATTGATATTTTATAGTGTGTTTTTCATGTTGTGATGATATACTGTTGTTTCAGAAAATGGAGAAGGTTTGGTACCATTAAAACGTTTAATCCCGCTGCAATTTTTTGCACCTGTTCTTAGTCAGGAATCTGATGTACAGTAGTTGTTTCTCGTTTTTATATAGATTAGACCGTTGGTTTTATCGTTTGAAAGGTTTAACATTACTAATTTGTGGGGCCCTTTATAGCTTGCTGTTCAATGTGAGCCAAGGCTCCGTGTTGAAGTCCGTACTTTGACCTATAATGGTTTACTTTTATAAATTGTTATTTGGATGGAGAATTGTCTCATTAGCACTCATACCACATCTATCTATATCTAGATATACTTACTGGAGGTGTGATGAGATGGTTGAAGCTGTTAATGTTCTCCTTGATAATATAAATGTACGTTTCGGTAACAAAGTTTATCGACAGGTTGTAGGTATCTAATGGGCACAAATTGTGCCCCTTTAATAGTAGACTTGTGTTTGTTCTTTTACGAGTCACAGTTTATGACTAAACTCAGTAAAGACCCATCGAAATTGCATTTAATTGATATATTCGACAACACTTACCGTTATCTTGATGATATTTTGTCGTTAAATAATCAAGAATTTTTCACTATATACTGCTGAAATTAACCCAAGGAACTAACTTTAAAGAAATCAAATTTAAACGGTAAAAACTGTCTTTTCCTCAATTTAGATATTTCGGTTTTAAACGGGAAACTCCACACTAAAATTTACGACAAAAGTGACGATTTTTCGTTCCCTATTGTTAATTTTCCATTTTTATATAGTAATGTTTTTTTGGCACCATCTTACGGTGTTTATATTTCACAGCTCGTTTGCTATGCCCGTGTCTGTTGTGACTTTTTTGATTTTTTGAACGAAAAAAATGTATTACTGGTAATTTATTGAACCAGGGATATCGTTATAATAAACTACTTAAAACCTTTACTAAATTTTTCCATAGATATAAAGATTTGGTTTTAAAATAAAATTGGGAAAGGAAATGGGGAAAGTGTCAAAGCGATAACAACTCGACCATACAGCAGACAACAGACGACAAAGTGTGCTTGTACCTGTAGAAAACTTATTTCAAACGGAATAGCACATCCTCAGTTTTACGGAAATTATGTTAATCGTGCCCGGAAATTTAGAAATGATCCTAATAAACTTATCGCTCCCTTTAATCAAAAAGGTTACAAATTCAACACTGTAACAAGATTATTGAATATTGGTTTTATTGATATAAATATTGATTTTGTTATCAGTAAATTGAAAGCACACTAAATATTACTAGTATGTTATATACATATACACATTCATGGATCTACAATCTGTCGATACCTTGTCTTGGCATTGCACAAAGTACCGTTTTTTTTTCTTTGCCTGTTTATCCCTGCATGGAAATAGAACAACCTCAGTGTTTCGCATAATTCATCTTTTTAGGTGATCCGATTGATAAAATATGTTGTAGAGTCGTCACTGGTTCAGACATACTTATAACATAATTATGTGTGTGACTGCATCGAACATCAACTTCCTGTCATTCAGCTGATCTGTAACAATTCCATCTTCATGCCTTATATTTAATGTACTGTTTTACGACGCTACATTGAAAATGACGAAGGAAAGTTACACCCGGCCATCGAAAGCTTTATTGTTGAAGAGCCTATGTGGTTGAATGGTCTAGCGCGTTTGGCACATTGGTACGCGATTTTTTTGTCACAACATCTCAGTAGCATGAGTTCGAGAACCGTCCAGGGAAGAACAACAAAACAATAATTCCGTATGTTTTGACTAAAAACTTTTGTAAAAACTAAGGATTTTCTTATCCCAGGAAAAGATTACCTTAGCCGTATTAGGCACAACTTTTTGGAATTTTGGATCCTCAATGCTCTTCAACTTCGTACTTGTTTGTCTTTATAAATATTTTGATATTAATGTCACTGATAAGTCTTATGTAGACGAAACGCGCGTCTGGCGTACTAAATTATAATCCTGGTACCTTTGATAACTCCTTGCATACATGGCTAAGACATATCTTGCAAAATGAAAGGATAATCTAATTGTTTCAAATATTTCACCATTTTAATGAATATCTAAGAAAGACCGGTTAATGAATTATAATCAAATAATAAGACTACGTGTACGTCACTCTAACATCAACCTTCATTTTGAAATAAAATACAATATTATGGATAACACGAGCTCCCATAGTAAAGCCACAGGTAGATAAAAGGAAAGCTTGATATAACCAAAACAATACGTTGTTTAGCACTGACTTCGAATCAATAAACTTACCAGTGGCTCACAATGTTAAAAAGTTTGAAGACCTAATCAGTTACACAGTTGAAGACCTTTAAAGATAGCTTACCGATGAAGTTGAGATGGAAATGAGGAATATGTCAAAGTGACTACAACTCGACAAAAAAAAGGATAACAGCCGAAGGCCATCAACGGGTCTTTAACGTAGCGAGAAAATCCAAACCCAGACGTGGTCCTCAGCTTGTCCCTTAAAAAAATTGTGTTAAAGGTCAGTGAAAATGGACGTCACACTTTAAAACATATAAATGAGCTAAAATCAAAAACATTTATCAGACGAACAAAGGCCAGAGTGTAAAAGTGTCAAAGATAAGCTGAAACCTGGGTTACCATCTTTTATTGCAGACCTCCAGAGAGGGTAATAACTGAAAATATACAAAAATGAAACCTAATAAGCCAAATTTTCACAATCGACAATTTTCACGAAATAATAGTACAATAAATGTTAACAATGTTCTCCATACAATGAACAATATGTCAATTTTATGAAAAAACAAAAAAATATCAAATAATGCCATCAAATTACATCGTAAATAACCAAATTATGACACGAAAGGCGTTCCATATACATGTACATGCTCTTTTAATACCTTTATCCAATTGCCCTTAACCAGGGAACAAACATATTCTGTGATAATTTTTCAACAAAGCAAAATTTGTTAAACATTTCTTTTTAATTAGATTTACAGTTAATTAATAAGTATTTATCGGTATATAGTATTCGATTATTTTGAATCATGCACTTATATTGAAAAAAATCTTATCTGCAAAGGGAAAATACATTAACAAAATTAATGTCATGGAAAGGGAGACAACTGCAACTTATTACTCTTAAACGGGAACGCGTTTACTCTTATCTTATGTCTGCATGTTGATGAGTTATATATATATATATATATATATATATATATATATATATATATATAACTCGTCTAAACATCAACCCAACAATGTTAGATCTGTAAATTTGCTTTCGCAAATTTTTGGTTCTTCCCTCGCCGGGATTCGAACACATGCTACTGTGATATCGTGACACCAAATCGCCTGCACTGCAGTCTGCGTCTACGTCTGAGTCAGTGACAACTCTACAACAGATGTATCCATCGGATCGCCATCAATGATGGTGATACATGGCTGTGTACATAATGTATAATATACAACTCGTCTTAACATCAACCCAACAATGTTAGATCTGTAAATATATATTTAAGTTCTGATTATCCGTCTAGGTAATTTCTTTTAAGTTTTCATGTAGGTTTACATCCTTGGATGATTTTTTTTATATGAGGATTCCTGAGAAAGGAAAATCCATAAGAGATAATTGGACGCAATAAATCTTCGGAGAGTTATTTTCTTGCATTTGGTCTGATTCAGATAGTTTATTGTAATGAAGATAGTTGATATTCGTATACAACATTTTAAAGAGCAGTATCTCTTATCAACAACCAGAAAAACCTTTTCCACGTATCAAACATTAACTAAAAGAACTAGCCAAGGAATTTGCTTTTGTCCCGGATGATAAAGCCGCTAATAATATCATTATTGTTTGACGTAAATTTTATGTTAAGGTTCTGCAAAGGAAATCACGAATTCACCAACATTCCAACTGACTTTATTTTCAGAAAACGACATCTGTAACAAACACCAACTTTTAGCTACTTCTTTACAAGCAGAACCAAATACAATGAAAGTCCCAACTATGTACTGGCTTCCGAAGCTACACAAAACAAAACTTACAAATATAGATTTATTTCATCTTCAAACCATTGTTCCACTATTAAATTATCTATTCTACTGACTAATACACTTGTTACAATAAAAAACCTGATAATAAATTGTTCAAATAAGGCCTTTGAAAATAGTGGAATTAATTAATGTTGGAGTGTCAAAAACTCGTTGGAAGTACTTGATAAATTGCATACATATATTTGTGCTTTTGAATCTGTTCAAAGTTTTGATTTTTCGACCCTATATACCACTTGGCCTCATATTCTTATTAGAGCTTTCTTACAAATTGACGAAAGGTACGAACGAACGTAAAGGGAGCACGTATTTCATTTCCACAATAACAGTAAAAGAGTCTTTGTTTTATCCAGTAAAACAGCATTCTTTTCTAAATCAAGTTTATTTTTCAAAAATAATAATATCGCAAATAATACACGATTTTAATATAATCAAACAGAGAAAAATAGTGTCAAATACACTTACGTCCGATACGTGACTTACGTAAACCACGAGTACACACATTTCCGCGGGAATTTTTTAAGCACGAGTTTCACAATTAACTTTTCAATGGCATTATTGAAGTACGTAAGTCTAAATTTAACGACAAGATTCACATTTATTTTTATTTTTATTTTTTATGGTACACTTTAAGCAAATAGTCAAAGTGGAATATCGAGATTTGATAAAAAAAAAAAAAAAAATGATGCTACAATGTTTTTAAAAAGTAATGTTGAATAAATCTAGAAAAAACAGATTTTGTATTTTTGAAAATAAATCTACTATTTTATACCATATACATTGTGGATTGTATAATGACGATTTAACAGTACACATGTTTGGAAGATAGACGCGTAGTTGTCACATATCGTCCAGTGGCTAATATTACATGAATGTTCAGGACTATAGGCAAAACTCAATCATACGCTAAAATATTCGTCCCATTGCTGCGGTGTTTCATATATACACATTTAGGGGGAGGGGGTCAATGAATATTACCAGAGGAGAGGCGATGATTCAAAAGTTATTAAACGAGCATCAGCATATGGCAAAGTATGAAGATCATCTTTCTTATTCATTTTCATTTTATTATTTTGAGCGTTGCAAATTTTGAATCAAGGAAGTGTTTGTGTTTTAATGTTTTCTTATTTTTCTGTAAGGGAAGAAGACAATGTATTTGCTTTGATATTTTCTGAGGTTGAACAGTGCTACATTGTAATATTGAAGAGTAGGGGAGGGGTCGACTTTTAGTCTTTTAGGGCATATTATTCGTCTGAATACTAGATGTCTTTAGGATATTTTGTAGTGTTATCTCCTCCGACCTGATGGTATCATATTTTAACCTATCGCACGTCCCGAAATTCTAAATATATCTCAAGAAAAGTCCAATTTAATAAATGTCGTCGCATGTAGGATAATTGTCCGAAATTCCACGACTATGATTTAAATATGTCAAAATAAAGGATCCCTAAAACGAGTCTTACGTATGATTCGTCAAGCATACGTACCTTTCGTCAATTTGTAAGAAAGCTCTATTAAGAAAAAAATGATATCCCTTATTAACTGGGCATTTAAAAAGTCAGAATGCGAGTACATATGTTCAAACTCTTTTAGGTCATTTTTAGTAGCAATTAAAAAAGAACTATGTCAATTGGACATGCTTTGATACTATATCTGCCCTTGAATTTTTACTTGATAACATTTTTGTTCGCTTTGGAGATTCCGTATATCGTACGCGTCAAGTTATTGGAATTCCAATGGGGACTAACAGTTCACCACTTATTGCGGACCTGCTTTTGTGTTGTTAAGAGTTACAATTTATGACTAAAATTACCATAGACCCATCGAAACAACATTTAATACAAAATGTTAACAATACTTTCAGATATTTGGATGATATATTGGCTCTAAATAATGACGACTTCAGTATGTATACTACATAAATTCATCCTGTTGAACTAACTTTAAATAAAGCTAATACTAACAATGACCACTCCCCTTTCCTCGATCTTGATATCTTTATCATTAACGGAAAGCTAAATACAAAAATTTATGATAAAAGAGATGATTTTTTTTTATTTCCTATCGTTAATTATCTATTTTTAGATGGTGAGGTTCCCTTGTTACCATCTTATGGTGTTTATAAAATGTATATATCTCAACTTGTACGATTCGCTCGTGTATGTAACAATGTATTAAATTTTAGCGAGAGAAATTTATGTATTACTGAAAAATTATTACACCAGGGTTTTCGATATCACAAACTAGTCAAAACATTTACTCAATTTTATCATCGGTATAAGGAAATAATTCGTATATATATACTCAACATGCAGACATCTTATACGTTCAGGTATTTGATATCCAATCTTTTATGGTAATACTCTTTACAAAGCACAAAAATGCCAGTATTCATCTCAAAAGCTTACAAAACCTTTAAACAAACTTTTAAGAAGGGATATACATGATATAGTTACGATACTGTTGTCAGGTCATTAAAGATTGCATATTTTAGCTTTAATATTGATTCAAATGTAGGGTCTTTGCATCGGAACTAAACACTTTTATTCAAAAAACAGTTGTCGGCATGACACAGGTTGTGTTCTTCTCATATATTTTATGATAGTATGATCGGGAGGAATTGTGCCTGATATTCATATGATGAAGACGTAGTCTTTCAGTCAGTTTAATTGAAGTCTGCTGGCATGTCAGTTAACTGCTAGTTGTCTGTTGTTATGTATGTATTATTGTCATTTTGTTTTTTTTCTTTTGTTACAGCTTCTGACATCGAACTCGGACTTTTCTTGAACTGAATTTTAATGTGTGTATTGTTATGCGTTCACTTTTATACATTGCCTAGATGTATATGGGAGGGTTGAGATCTCATAAATATGTTTAAACCCCCTGCAATTTTGCGCCTGTCCAAAGTCAGGAGCCTCTGACCTTTGTTAGTCTTGTATGATTTTTAATTTTAGTTTCTTGTGTATAATTCGGAGTTTAGTATGACGTCAATTATCACTGAACTAGTAACCATATTTTTAAGGGGCCAGCTGAAGAACGCCTCCGGGTGCGGGAGTTCTCGCTGCATTTAAGACCCATTGTTGGCTTTCAGCTGTTGTCTGCTCTATGGTCGAGTTGTTGTCGCTTTGACACATTCCCCATTTCCTTTCTAAATTTTATTGAATAACTATATATTTATAATGAATAAATTTATGTATTTCCTGATGCCATATTAAAAAATGGAAAACAAGACGTTTAATAATGTATTGCGTCCGAACCGCTTTTCTGGATTTACCTTCATGAGGAACGCTCAAAGCCAAACATTTGAAATCCGAAGATGTATAAGTACCGAAAATCGTTGAAGAGCTATATGTCAAAAATGCCTTAAATAAATAGCCAAATTCGTCTAAAGCCAACTTTGCCTGAGGGAGTTGAAACCTTAGTTTCAGAATAATTTCAAACTTTATAAACGGACAATTTTTAATAAAGTTTGTTAAATCATGTCAGTACCGAAGTACTGACTACTAAGTTGATGATACCCTCGGGGACTAATAGTCCCAATCTCTGGCGTAGAGTTCATGTCCGTTCCATACATGCTCTGCGATACTGCACTTAATATGAGTGTAGTGTTACAAAGTATTGAACGGAGCGGATATGATCTTAGCGCCGGAGATTGTGATAGTCCACCAGCAGAGGTATCGACCCAGTGATGCAAAAAAATGGAAAACAAGACGTTTAATAATTTATTACGTCCGAAGCGCTTTTCTGGATTTACCTTCATCAGGAACGCTCTTAAACTGCTCCAGATGATTCAGAGCATTTTCAACAACTTACGGTGTGAGCTTATCCCCTAAAATTATAAAAAATATATATATAACTGATTATATTGGTAAATGAAAACTGAGTACACCTTATCCTTGAGTTATAAAACTTGATTAGATTATACATTGGCTACACATTTTTCAAGATTTCTTTACTAAACAGCATCTTTTTTAGGAAAATGTCATTTGGTAATATTCTAAATCAAGGAAAAACATAGTTAATTTGTTACACATCTATTTAAACATGTTAAAAGTGGAAACACAGTCCTGAAGGTATCACTTTAATTTATTAACAGCAGAATGTTTATTTAGTGTTGAAAAATATCTAGTTCTATAGTAGGAAAATGTTGTTAATACAACCAAGCATCTAATAAGTCCGGCATATTGATGAAGTAACGTACAGTGAACGTTTTGTTTAGACCAATAGTTTTGAAAAATTATGACTCATCACTTCTCATACGACTTTTTGAGAACTACAGACTGATACATTTGAAAATATGGTAAAAACTGTTGTTAAGTTTACGATACATGCTAAAATGTAAAAGTTTACATTTATACGGTCGCTTTATTCAAGAGGTAAAACTTTAGCTACGAGACCATACAACAAATTAAGATATGATTTCGTTTGTTCAACTAATAATGAAAGTGAATTAGGGAATTATTAGAACACTTTTATTGACAATCAGTTTGTTTCAATTTTGACAAAATAAACCAACAAACAAAAACTCATTTTTATACAGAACTAGGACAAACGATATTTAACAAAGTTGTTAACCTATAATTTCAAATCAAACAGCCCTAGAAATGTCTAATAAGACGAGTTCAAAATTTATTTACATCAATGTTTATGGTTATATAGGGTTACTTTAATCAAACTTATTTTCGCCGGCGATTTAAATTTGAGATTTTCTCGAGGAGAAAAATAATGCAAATATAAATTGTCGCGAATAAGTAAATCTTTATTAAACTGCACCAATTAAATGAGAAAATTGCAAATTAAAAAAAGCCGCGAAATAGACTAGAATTTGTATAACACGAAATAAAGTATCCACGAAAATAAGTTGGTTTACAGTATATGACCGTCGGTAGTCTTTATAGGTCACTTTTATGGCGTCTAATATATTGAAATTGCAAACTGTTTATTTAAGAGGTTTAATGATTAAGATAAACACTTTATAAATATAAAAAAAAAAATGATTTGGTCTGATTGCCAATGAGACAACTCTCCACAAGAAACCAAAATGAAACAGAATGTTTTTAACAATGGGTCACCGTACGGCCTTAACAATGAGCAAAGCCCATACCGCATAGTCAGCTATAAAAAGTCCCGAAATGACAATGTAAAACATGTCAAACGAGAAAACTAACGGCCTTATCTGTGTACAAAAAAAGAACGGAAAACTAATAGTATGTTATAAATCAATTATGAGAATTTAGTCAGATCGGTGTACATAATCTAGCAGCTAATACCCTTTTACGAACACTTAACAGTGTTTTACGACATATTTGTATTATACAGTGCAAACTAAAGACTTCAAAAAGTTTTGGATTTAGTTTTAATGAACTAGTTAAAATTGCTTTTCAATGAGTTTAGATGTTTGGTGAGATGCAAGTATTTATATTCAAGGTTAGAAATATCTAATTCTCGTTGGATAAAATCTTGAGACAAATTATATTCAAAATAATGTAGCTTCTACACAACTTTATACCCAGCTGGAATATTAATCATATATAATCAAACGATAGAAGTATATCAAACCTTTTCTACAGTCTCAAACACGGACAGTCTACTTGGTGTTTGTTCAATTATTCAACCTCAGTTTGAATTAAAATCAATATGTCTTTGGAAAAACTCACACAGCATGTCGTTCAAGAGCAACACATTGAAAAATACGTCAAAGTTTTGCAAAATCAAGTACGACATTGGAGGTTTTATGAAATTATTAGTCAGGCAGTACAACAAAACTATTGTTGTCATTGTATTGTTCTTATCTGTATGCAGATGTGTCATGTTAATTGTCGTTGAAATGTTTTCATGCTATCTAGAAACAAATGCACTTTATAGAGAAAGCAAATTAAACATTAGGACTTAGGAAGGTCAAACATGTGACAATATCATATTTGTATAAAGAAAAGGGTTTGGATAAATGAAAGTTTGTTTTAATGATTATACAAAAGACATTCTTAAAAAGGTTTCGGTAAGATGATTTTTGTTTCAATTTTACTTCTGCCTTATGTTAATTTTTTTATAACATGAACATGAATTGTACGATAGCTGCAATTTTAAAGTAGAAACACATTTCACTAACTTCTTCATATTCATTTTGAAATCCTTACACTGTCGGCCAAATAAACATATACATAAGCGTACAGCTGATAAAAAAAACCGACTTTACATTGCTTTTAGCTTTATCAGTGACCTCGAAACCGTGCATGATGTATCAAATTTTATGTTAACAGTAGGTTCTGAAAGATGAAAAACTGAGTTCATATTCTGCCATTTATAATTATGTTAATAGTTATTTTGCAATATTTGAATAATTGTTTCGTTGATAATATTTAAGGGGGGCAATGCAGACTTGGCATTGGAATTGGTATAAAATAACAATTAATGAAAATATTTGTTATTCTAATATATTACTATTATTGGAATAAATATTAAAATGAAATAAGCAATAAATCTACTGGTTCACTATCCCTTAAATGGAATGAACGAATAAAAAGTTTTCGATCACGTCATGCCGTAGACGCGGGATTTTTTCATGGTGAAAATTCCTCCATTGTAGAATTTCCATCCATGCAGATCTCTGTGATTCATAGAAAAATTACAATTTACGAAAAGTACTAAATGACAGGAAATTGTTCATGACACGCAGTATTTGTCATATAGGGAAGTACAGTTTGGAAATCATCTTACTCATGTAACTGTTATGATCTGTTATAATAATCTAATGTTTACTTCAAAAATGAATTACATTATGATTCAAATGATTTTGATGAAAGTTATATGTGAGTACCATTATGTAATTTTAATGATGTTGTTTTCTTTATTTATTCCAATTCGTTCATGCATTGGTGACCCTCTGCTGTTGTTTTTTATTTGGGCGGGTTGTTGTCTCTTTGACACATTCCCCATTTCCATTCTCAATTTTATTTTATTTGACACTTATGGCGTTATTTCTCTTTATACACGCATTTTAAGACCAGACAATCAATACGTAGACGGAGCCGACTATTTAGACACAGTAATGTTATCAAGGCTGTATCCATCAGCGCAAAACAATAAATCTGAACTGTATGCCAATGAATTTAAGTACTTATGTGACTGTCAATAAGATAAAACTTTTACTATTCTTAATGACTAGTAAGTATAATTCCGATAAAGCCATTGTCCGCCCTTTTAAACGAGTGAAACCAAAACAATTGCTGGATGGAAATAGGCAATTCCTACAAAAATTCTAGTAAAGGATGATATCATTATTAGCAACGTTGTTCATCACATAGAAGTAATATATGAATTTCTGCTTTATGATAAATATCAGTGTTCCTATTGTCTCCTATATTCACATCAACACCATTGCATCTATATAACATTTTTTTCATTAACTGATAGGAAATTGCTCCAAATACAAAAAATGAACTAAATAACAGGAAATTGTATATGTCACACAGTATAGGTGTAAATAAGGAAGTATAATTTAGAAATTTTCCTATTTATCTAACTATTATAATAATTTGATATTTACATTGAACATGTACTATTTTAAGATTCAAATGATTTTGATGACAATTAATTTAAATATGAGTACCATTCTTTATTTATAATGATATTGTTTCAATCATATAGTGTTTTTTCATTAACATAAACAGGTTCCTTCAATTAGCCAACATACAAAACCATAGTTTGTTACATCTATTTCAACCTCGCTAAAAGATTCAGGATATTTGAGGGCTTTTGTATCCCTTTTGCTATAAATTCTTTGAGAATTTTACAAAATTTGAGCGCATTTCAAGTTAGTATTGCCCAGGAAAACTCAACAATTCATTGTTAACCAGTGTACAAGTCAGAAATTTTATTATAACATTATTTTTGAAAAAATCACTACACAGTTATTAAAATAATAATTACCGCCTCCCCCGCAAGGAACAGTTTTCATTGTGCAATAATTTGTGAAAATATTCTGTTAAAATGTAAAAGAAGAGAAATGGCTTTTACAGAAAAAAGTGGCAAATCGATTTTAAACAGATAATGATGGAAGTTTGATCTACAATAAATCACATTCCTGGAATTATGAGGATTGAACAGTGCCCGTTATCACATACCGGTATGTTGATCAGCAAATGACGACGAAACAAAACAAATTGCTAAACATGTAAATATCTTAACATTTGCTTCACAGATAATCTGTTCCAGTGTAAATCGGAAAGGGTTTAAATAGTTATCAAAGGTACCAGGATTATAATTTAGTACGCCAGACCCGCGTTTCGTCTACATAAGACTCATTAGTGACGCTCATATCAACATATTTATAAAGCCAAACAAATACAAAGTTGAAGAGCATTGAGGATCCAAAATTCCAAAATGTGGTGCCAAATACGGCTAAGGTAATCTATGCCTTGAATAAGAAAATCCTCTTTTTTCGAAATTCAAATTTCTGTAAACAGGAAATTTATAAAAATGACCACATTATTGATATTCATGTCAACACCGAATTGTTGACTACTGGGCTGGTGATACCCTTGGGGACGAAACGTCCATCAGCAGTGGCATCGACCCAGTGGTGTAAATAGTTATCAAAGGTACCAGGATTATAATTTAGTACGCCAGACGCGCGTTTCGTCTACATAAGACTCATCGGTGACGCTCATATCAAAATATTTATAAAGCCAAACAAGTACAAAGTTGAAGAGCATTGAGGATCCAAAATTCCAAAATGTGGTTCCAAATACGGCTAAAGTAATCTATGCCTGGGATAAGAAAATCCTTAGTTTTTCGAAATTCAAATTTTTGTAAACAGGAAATTTATAAAAATGACCACATTATTGATATTCATGTCAACACCGAAGTGTTGACTACTGGGCTGGTGATACCCTCGGGGACGAAACGTCCACCAGCAGTGGCATCGACCCAGTGGTGTAAATAGTTATCAAAGGTACCAGGATTATAATTTAGTACGCCAGACGCGCGTTTCGTCTACATAAGACTCATCGGTGACGCTCATATCAAAATATTTATAAAGCCAAACAAGTACAAAGTTGAAGAGCATTGAGGATCCAAAATTCCAAAATGTGGTTCCAAATACGGCTAAGGTAATCTATCTATGCCTGGGATAAGAAAATCCTTAGTTTTTCGAAATTCAAATTTTTGTAAACAGGAAATTTATAAAAATGACCACATTATTGATATTCATGTCAACACCGAAGTGTTGACTACTGGGCTGGTGAAACCCTCGGGGACGAAACGTCCACCAGCAGTGGCATCGACCCAGTGGTGTAAATAGTTATCAAAGGTACCAGGATTATAATTTAGTACGCCAGACGCGCGTTTCGTCTACATAAGACTCATCGGTGACGCTCATATCAAAATATTTATAAAGCCAAACAAGTACAAAGTTGAAGAGCATTGAGGATCCAAAATTCCAAAATGTGGT
Source organism: Mytilus edulis (assembly GCF_963676685.1). Lineage (NCBI taxonomy): Eukaryota > Metazoa > Mollusca > Bivalvia > Mytilida > Mytilidae > Mytilus > Mytilus edulis. The sequence continues at coordinate 49,525,081 of NC_092357.1, read as the reverse complement.
TCCAAATACGGCTAAGGTAATCTATGCCTGGGATAAGAAAATCCTTAGTTTTTCGAAATTCAAATTTTTGTAAACAGGAAATTTATAAAAATGACCACATTATTGATATTCATGTCAACACCGAAGTGTTGACTACTGGGCTGGTGATACCCTCGGGGACGAAACGTCCACCAGCAGTGGCATCGACCCAGTGGTGTAAATAGTTATCAAAGGTACCAGGATTATAATTTAGTACGCCAGACGCGCGTTTCGTCTACATAAGACTCATCAGTGACGCTCATATCAAAATATTTATAAAGTCAAACAAGTACAAAGTTGAAGAGCATTGAGGATCCAAAATTCCAAAATGTGGTGCCAAATACGGCTAAGGTAATTTATGCCCGGGATAAGAAAATCCTTAGTTTTTCGAAATTCAAATTTTTGTAAACAGGAAATTTATAAAAATGACCACATTATTGATATTCATGTCAACACCGAAGTGTTGACTACTGGGCTGGTGATACCCTCGGGGGCGAAACGTCCACCAGCAGTGGCATCGACCCAGTGGTGTAAATAGTTATCAAAGGTACATTGTGTACCAAGATTATAATTTAGTACGCCAGACGCGCGTTTCGTCTACATAAGACTCATCAGTGACGCTCATATCAAAATATTTATAAAGCCAAACAAGTACAAAGTTGAAGAGCATTGAGGATCCAAAATTCCAAAATGTGGTGCCATTTTACATTTGTAAATAATTGTAATTTTGTCCAATACTTAATCAAGTCTTTACAGTAAATAAAAAATTATGGAATAAAAAATTAGGTTACAAAAACGGCACTCAAAGATATGAGGATTTTTTTTTATGTATAAAAGTTTTACCATATTATGTAACTTTAATTATCGCTATTTTACGAATTTTCGCTTTGATCTTACTGACTGACTTTTACTGTCTCTCGAATATGTCCTTTCACATTCTATTGAGTGATATATAAATTATCGCTAGAAACTATGGGAGCACGTTCCCGAAATTAACAACGTAAATATAGGTATAAGAGCGATAAACAGATAATCATTGGTCATCTCAACTCGATTGCGTTTCTAGCTTTCGACGTACCAGCTCAAGCGTCGAAATCAATCTCGTTGAGATAACCATTGATAATCTATAATATCATGAAAAAGATTAAAAATATGAAAGTTAGCAGACATATTCCATTGCTTTTGCTAGTAAGTTCTTTATTTGATATTTCTGTTTCGTTTCCATTGACGATTCTTTATATAATTAGAATAAGAATGATTAAAAGTCTGATCTATGCTCCAAATTCTAAATATATTTGCTAGATAATTACGTTCCTACGACCGTATATTAGGACAATTTCAAACTTAAAGTTGATAATTCCAAGATTAAAATTAGGAATTCCAAGGTTAAAGTTGATATTTTAAAGTTGACAATTAAAAAAATTATAATATGCCTCCTTTTCATTATCATTCATAAAAAAATTCGAAGAGAAATCCGCAATTTATCAGTATTGGGAAAAGATTGGTTCAAAATTAATATGATTGTTCTGAATTTGCTTCTTGGTCAGGTTTTTTTAATTAACGTTCATCATAAAAGAGGGACGGAAGATTCTTCAGGGACAGTCAAACTCGTAAATCGAAAATAAACTAACAACGCCATGGCTAAAAATAAAAAAAAAGACAAACAAAAACAATAGTACACATGTCACACCATAGAAAACTAAAGAATTAACAACACGAACCCCACCAAAAACTAGGGGTGATCTCAGGTGCTTCGAAAGGGTAAGCATATCCTGCATCACATGTGGCACCCGTCGTGTTGCTTATGTGATAACAAATCCGGTATATAGTATAATTCGGTATGTCACATTCATGAAAGGGAAGGGGATTGTAGTTACGACGTAAGGAACATATCCGATATCATTTGTGAAACGGTTATTCCATAACGGTCAACCAACTTGTGGTGGCGTACGTAAAATTTACGAAATGATGATTACAACTTCACCATTTGGAACTCTTGATTTAATAGCTTCCTTGTGAGCAACAAGCCTCTATCAAGAAAATCATGAAAGGAAATGCAAACACGGGAGTATCGTATCAATTGGGAGATATATACATTGTATGCAGGTGTTGCTCGAATGTTGCTACTTAGAAATGGAAAGTTCACAATTGGAAAAGTTTAAATCATCCCTTTTGTCGTAAAATTTTGTTTTCAATCGACCTTCAATTTCTAGATGTAAGTCAAGATATGAGGCCGACTAACCTGTATCTGTTGTATCCTTTATCTCTAGTTCGATGGGACAGATGCGTTCACAGAGTCACCAAATTTTAAATTAATTAGTGAAAAAACATCATTTATATAGCGGAAAGTAGAGTTAAAGGATATTGCAAACTTCTTATCTTTCTTCCTAAGAAGTTCCTGTATGAAGTCAGCCTCATAATAATAAAGAAACAAGTCGGCAAGTAGAGGGGAACAATTCGTTCCCATTGGAATGCTGATAGTCTGTTGAAAAACAAACGTTCCAAACGTAACAAATATGTTGTCAATCAAGAAATCAAACATCTTAATAATGTCAGTTTCAGAAATTTTTTTGTTTGAATCAGAGTGATCCTTTAAAAGTAGGATTTATCCCTTCCTAAGTCATCAAGATACTTGAATCTACGTTGGCCATTCTTTTTAATGAAACAAAGCAATATGCATAACATGCATAACCTTTTGACTATTATGGTCATATTTACATCACAAATTTCACTCTGAGTACAGACAAACCTATGCAACTGCAAAAGTTCTGAGAGATGGCAGAAACTAAATACTAAATTTTAAATGCATTTTTTGTTTCAAAAAATTACTTTACTAGATTTTGCCATTCATTGTTTTGTTCCTGCAGAAGGTGCCAAAATAAACTAGTTTTTAAGTTAGGAAAGAGATTTGAGAGTCTCCCTCCACATAAAGCATGTTGTGAGTAGTATTTATTTAAAGGGACAATAGATGGACAATATACATCTACACACAATAGGGTATGTAAACTGAGTAACTGAGAGGACTGTATCAAATAAAACTCGAGTATTTTTTTATTTTGCTATCTTCTGTAGACTGGAAAAACTGCACATCAAAATCCAGGTACGTTTTTAGTTTTCTAAAAGGTAGACTACATATAACTTTATATTTCTAGTTCACTTTCCCAGATATATCAGATTGTTTGTACTCATAGTAAATTTTGATGTGTAAACACGGCCATATTTTTCAGTTCCTTATTATGAACCTTATTAATTAGAATCATTGAATCATTGAATTCCAGAATTAGGAACTGTATTACCCTGGTACATAGATATATTTTCATTGTCAGCTGTATTGTTTCAAATGATTTTGATGAAAGCTGTATTGCTACTCGATATCTTTAATCTGAGGCGAGCAAGCAAACCTCGAATATGTACCAAGTCCAATACGGATAGAGCTACATTTTAAAATACTATATTATTAACTTGTATGCAATTGAATCCATAATACTGATTTGACTGTAAACTAAGTCATTCCTAATTATAGGTTATTCTATGTTTAATCTGTTAAATTGATGTTTGATAAACGGACTATTTCCGACTAGAAATCATTGAAATATTCTAAAAAGGAAAATCAATAGAGAAATCAAAAACAGTATTTAACTCTGAGAGAAAAATTCGGCGCTGGGTTGGATTTGAATAATTTCTCAACTGTTTTCCAGTATACACTACGGTAAAAGCGAATTAAATGTCACATTTAATGGCATGTTTCCCAGCTAAATTTGTAATTCAAGTTGCACTATAGACATCCTAGTAACCATGGTAACGGAATATTAAAATAAAAATATTGGATTTGAACTTAAAACCTCAATTGATATGTCTTATCTTTACCTAATGTCAAAGCTGAAATTAAATTCTTTCTTAATCTAAGTATGATCAATTAAAAAATATTGCTCATCATCTGTCATAAATGTAAAAATACTCTCCCTACTTGGATAAAAAAGCACATTTATTTTAAATGGTTTTACAGCTTTGTGTTCATCTATTACATGTCTTGAACATGAACAAGCAACTTAATCGTGTCTCCGATTTTTTTATATAAGCCTTCAATTATATTCATTCAACTACTGGGTGGTATACCTAATTTCACTTTTCATCATAGAGACGTATACATTTATTCAAAAACAAATTGTTCAAAAACTGGGACACGGTTTTGTAGAAGATACTTCCTTTACTCACATACGACATCCAATTCCAACCAAAGGAGGCACCCGTAAAGATTCTATTGTATTTTTTGTGACAATTACTATGAAAATTGTTTTGAATAATCACCTTAAAAAGTAACATTGCAAATTTTGTACCCAACAAGGAATGTTTCTGGTGTCAAATTTTGGTACGATTTTTTTTTTCCCTTTGTTAAATAAGGTGTTAAAATAAAATGTTCAAGCTACTTTTACACATTTAAATATATCCATATGTGTCTTTACTTTGAATAATATTTAGTATATTCCCTATACATTTCTTTCTCTTTTAGATTTTTGTTTTGTTAACCTCCATTATTAGGTATTTTTTTCTTGTGGCCAGAGATTAACAGCTCGAAAATTGGTATCAGCAGATATTTGAATGGTTAGCTCCTTCCATATGCTCTTACATATCAAGTATTTACCATGTGCTTCTATTTCAATTATGCAATTATTAATTTACCCCCTGCTGTGACATCATAATGACTTTGGATTTTTTTTTTAAATGTTCAGATGGATAAATAGTTTAAAAACTTGTAAAACAAAATCATCTTGAAGATGCAATGCTAACTTAAATCTGTGGTATGGCATATACATTCGAAAAGCAAATGGAATACCATAAACATTATAAGCTATGCATAACGATTATATATACCCTAGTCTAGAGCAAGTACCTTGAATAGTTCTATAAAGATTAACCTATCATATTCAAATGCTTTACAGGCCCTTCGTTTCAAATCGGTGTTACATTAAAGGGACCACAACTTGTGAAAAGATACGACACAATGTACTTAAACTGTTCATCGGACATACTGCCGATTGACAGTGCTGCGAACATAAAGATAAACAATGGTTATTACACTTCTATTAGAATTGTGGACGGAAAATGTTATTCAACAGATCAAGAGTCAGAATGCTTACCAGGTATTTGTAATTGTTCAGAAGAAAATCACTGGTTCAGTCATTTTTATAAAGCAGCCGCACCTGAAAGTGTTGTCGATATTTCATGTTCCATGACGTTTGGAATTAAGGGAACATTTTCTTCTAGCATTCAAGTGACCATTATAGGTAAGTTTATGTATATTAATGTTATAAATTCAAGAATGTATTCTTTCATTGGTGTTTTCAGAGCAGTTTAAATTATGTCTATGTATTACATGCATTGCCTTTATCTCATTTTTCTCTTGACTTATTATCAAAAAGGCCTATGATATCGTGAATCTAATCAATCAATTGGAATACCACATCCAAATACTGATGTATTCAGTCTAGATTTGTGCCAGGAAATGAGTTAAACGAAGTAGCTGACACTCTTTTCTAATTGTTGCAAGGTGGTTGAGGTGTAATACCAGCATTGATTTTCCCCAATTTTGTTTTTTAAATTGGCACTTTTCAAAAAATTAAGTTTTATCTTGTCCAGTATTATAGGGAAAAAAATATATTACATTTCATTACATTTATTAGAAAATAACCATCACTGGAAATTAACCAATCAAATTTGTACATATGTTTAACCTGTGTGCAAGTTTTCCAAAATATTCTATAGTAACCCCAAATAAAAAAAGGTGCTTTGAAATAGTAAAAAGATAATGTCTTGTTCAACTCATCATCTGTTTGGCATAGTGCACGTAATTACTTGTACAAAATACTTGATCAGATAATAATTGTACAAAATATTAACATGATCATGACATATACATATATAATAACACTAAATATCAACACAACAATGTTAAATCTTCAAATTTGCGGTAGCAAAATTTTGTTCTTATCTCGCCGAGATGCGAACCCATGCTATTAGGTATCGAGACAACATCATTCGATGGCCTAGTGTTACTTTTCTTCGTCAGAATAATCTAGATTTGTTAAATGCATGATTATATATCTAATGTAATGCAATAATGAAGAAGCATGAATAGAAAAATTATGAAATCTAATTTCAAGCTCATTTTGCAAAAGAAAAGGTGAGCTTTTGTCATCAGTTGGCGTGCGTCTTCGTCCGTCGTCTTCATCGTTGTCCATCCTCCTGGTGTACACTATTTCAACCATCTGCTCCTCTGAAACTACTGAAACAATTCCAACCAAACTTAAATGGAATGATTCTTTGGGTATCTAGAATAATATTTTTTTAGTATCTGTTTCTTTGAAAAAAAATAGCATGGTTGGAATAACTGAAAGAGAACATAGCGTAAAATGCATATAAAAAAAGACAATTTACAGAAAATCTGACAATATTTTGAAGTATTTATGAGGACCAGGTCTACCTAGTCTGAAATAATCAACGAGATCGGGTATCGTAATTTTATGTTATTACCTCTTAATAGATGTTTCAAGCAGTTTTGCAGTGTTCGGTTTTAATCGTGAATATTATTATTATTAAAGATAAAGTGTAAACAGCAAACATTTTAAGCAAAGTAAAATCTACAAATAAGTTGCATTACTCCAAAATTGTCAATTTGACATCCTAAGGAGTTATTGTCCTTTAAAGACAAATTTCCACAATTTGTTCATCGAGTTTGCTTACTTAAAAAAAAAAATCTTTGAAACTGCCGAAACAATATCAATTTGGACTGAATGAGTTTCACAGTATCTAGTATATATTTTCTATCTTATTTTCTTGTACGTCAAGATACATAGCTCATATGGAACATAGTCAGGTAAAATCATTTTTTTTAAACTTTTGATGGATATATGACAGTTCAGAAGAACATTAAAATGGCAGTTTAAATCCACTTATTAATGTATAATGAAAGGCAAATATAGTCATTTATGAAAGATTTAAGCAAAACATTAACAATGATTAAGGGTGGGCGATTCAAACTCTTGAGAGCTTCTTGTTTAAATATTGATATGTTTACGTTCTTTGCATACGGCACAAATTAGAAGAAAAGAAAAATGTCGATCAAAACATTAATGTATCGCATCAATTGTTAAAATACTCATATGTAGATAGTTCATACTAAGTTTTATCCTTTACAAAACAGGCAAAAGTACAATGTCCAAATTCATCTAATGTTCCCTGAAAAATTATAAATTCAATAACGTATAAATTATATTGCTTAACTGTCTTTTTTATTTTGCAATAGATTTCTCAGGTCCAGAAATAACTACAAATTTAGCATTTCCAATACCTGCTGGTTCTGAAGTTAACTTAAGCTGTAGTGTTGGAGATACCAAGAGAAATACTATATTTATATGGAACTGTCTTAACAACAAAACAGTTACAAGCAGTAAAATATATGAAGATGAAAAAAACTTTACATCTATACTGACAGAAATATTTCATGTTTTTCATGATGGCATCACATGCACCTGCACAGCAAATGTAGATGGGTATATTGCTACATCTTCCATGCGACTTGAAATAAGTAGTAAGTAAATTGCATTTAATTTGTTTTGAACTACAACTATACTGATATAAACTTACCTCTAGCATAAACGGATCTGTGTTGTCTTACTAAAATACATTTTGTCGTTCATACTTGTAAGAGTATAGATGTTTTAATTTAATAGCTTTGTTCTTCAAAACTTGAATAATTACATAACGGCGTCCATTTTAGAGTGTCGTTTAAGTTTGGTTCATACATTTACTTTTTCACTGCCGTCCCTGACTGGACTATTCCCGATTAATTTTGTCAAAAGTCCGACCAATGTCCTGTGAATTGTGGCTTGAAATTCAAACTGAAATCAAGCTCTGTGAAATTCAAACTGAAATCAAGCTCTGTGAAATTCAAACTGAAATCAAACTCTGTAAAAACATTTACATAATCTCGACAATAATCAGATATGTTTCTGGAAGCGTCCAAATTCTGTCATTTCTAGTCAAATTTGACCCGAATATCCCGTTCTGAGTCCAGTTCTTTTCCGATTTATTTCTTTCGCATGGTAAAACACTTCTGAATCAGTCATGAGAGCCTTCCGATTTATACCGAATTTGATCCGACAGAGATGAGACAGTGACCATACACTAAACCGATGTTGACAAAAAATCATAGATAGCTGTAGCCATATTTGGTATAATCAGGTATTGTCGGACTCTAATCATATCTCAGCCTGCGTTAACGAATTGCAAATGTATATGTCTTGACTAAGTCGTATTGTGTTCTGTAATTGTCGAGACTCTGAAGTGGCTATCATTGTTGACTTTCGTATTATGAGCGGGACCGTGCCGGAACGGTTTCGGCAAATATGGTTCGCATTCGACTGGATCTGAACGCAGTTCAGACTAAAGAAAAAAATCAATGACACAGTTCTCCGGAACATGCCCGTTCAACAGGACACAGTTAAGACAAAATACAACATTGCTACGATTTTGAACCGATACAGCAGAATATGTCACGATATAGTCACGATTGTAATCCGACTTAGTAAGTTTCTCAGAATGTTAGGGGACATATTGGGGTGCTTGGCCCACCTGTCCTGTTCATTTCCGATCCAAGGGAATGTGTTACGAATAAAGATAAGGCATTCCATATAATGTATTGTGTCTGAGCGCTGTCTGGTCTCAAACGGGAGTCGTAATTGGCACTGTGTGAACGCTGCATTACTGGTAAATAATGCTCTAATGCATGATGAAACACATGAAATGACGAAAGGCGTTGAGGGCCATGTGTTGTTCAGCAAAACATTTTGATTTATGTTCAGGAGTAGCTCTTTGAAATGATCAATGATTTAATTTCTAAAAAAAGAAATCAATTAACAAATTTTCTTTCAGATAATTGTTTAAGGCAACATAATTTACTATGTTTAAGTTGAGTGGTAATTATAATTTTTATCCATTTTTTAGTGCATCACATGTATATACGTTTAAAAAAACGTCACAGTAAAAAGTTCTTCTTTTGTGCTTTGTTGACCTTTTTATGATATAATAAATTATATTTCTAATCATATGTCTTGAAAAATAAACTACAAATAGGGGTAACATAAATGCTAGTCTGGCAATCATAAACTCGTTGCCTTTAGACTTGTTTTGTTTCAATCTTTCAATTTATGATATGAATTTTGATTTTTATTATTCACCGTTTATTCGTGTTAAAAGATACCAAGATGATTTGGAAGTAAAATACGCAGGAATTTCGCTCCTTTAAGTTAACATTGAAACTTTTGTTACCCTTGTTTCGTTGAAGAAAAACCAAACTTACAACTAGAAGAGTCAGTTTTGTGTAATAGCTCATTTGTCGCAATTCTGTCTTGCGTCATATCTACAGAACTCTCTATATACGGGTTTACCTCATGGATTCATTACAATCAGGGAATACTTATTCGTACATTAAATGGGCAAACAGTGGGAAACCAGTCTATTCTAACCATTGAACCATGCAGATATCAAGACACAGGTGAATACACGTGTAATGCCTGGAACTTTTATGATGGAAACCGTGTTTTCGCTAACGAAACCATTACTCTCTTTGTTAAAAGTAAGTAGAAAGTTTTAACATAAAACAACGTCGAAAATTAGGATAAGCCCAATACTTGTTTTCTTCTAGAAAATTAGTGAATCATTATCAACGTTATATAAAACGTACGGCTCTTGCACATTCAATTGACGTGAATGTGTTAAAAATTATTAATATTAAGCTAGAAAGTTTTTTTCACGGCAAACATGGCAAATGAATCGAATCTACTGTCCTGTGATATTCAGTCGCCAAAAAAAATAATTCAAAACTATTTATATATATTCTTATGTTCAAACACTATATATGTTTTCATACTTAATTTTTGTTTTTATGAAATGTTTAATTTTAAAAGATTTGTTTTCTAAATCACGTTTTTGATAAACAATTCTCAAATAAATATTAGCATTACATATTACATTATTTTGCAAAAAGGTTACATTTGAATATCGTTTTTATCTAAACATGCTAAATAAATATGTTTTGCCATCTTACATTTTTGTTATTTCTTTTTACATGTTACAGGATCAGTATAAAATAGTTTTAGAAGGATTTCATTCAAACGCTGTCATTCAGACAATATATCAAGACAACATTTCAGGATAAAAATGTGTAGAGAAATAAATGAGATACATAATCATGACAATTCTGTTTAAATAAATGTAAAAATTAATCAATTGAAATAAAACTTCATTAACCAATAGACTTAATTTCTAAAATTAAACTTTGTATTGAATGTCTTTTAAGGTGCACCCGTTGTAATCTCAAAAAGCATTGCACAGACACCAAATGGATCATCTTTATTCATTTGGTTCTATTCACCTTCAGACCCAACTACCATATGGACTTATCAGAATAGATATATAACCAATTCGACACAGATAGAACAGAATTTAGGCCGGAGATTGATCAAAATACAATTTTACAACATAAGTATTGATTGTGATGGATATATAGCTAGCATTTTAGTTCCCTCAACAATACATGGACATTTTGCAGTACTTCTTCGAAACGAATTTAGCGAGACACGAGAAACGTTTCAAGTAAAATTAACAAAATCAAAAGGTATGAATTATGGTAATGAAAATAACACTTAATTTTGTACATAAAAATTACCTTTTTGCACGAACCATTATCAGAAATACTAAAATCCAAAAATTGGAAAGTCAATACAGTATAAATATATTGAAGCATAAAGCGCTCTATGACTACAGAAACTTTAATAACATAATATAATTGAACTCATCATAGATACCAGAATCAATCTTTACTGAGGGAGTAATTTGTACCAATGTCTTACTTCAGCAACGGTATATTATCTTATAACTAACATTCTAACATGACGTCCTTCAAACGCTTAGAGTACAAACCCGTGGTAAAATATGAAAATATTTCCTGGGCTGTTCCGATCGTACTCCCAGGTATTATGCTTTTTTATGAATGCACCTCCCAACGTCATAGAACGATCAAGTACGAATATAAGCCTTTTATGGGAAAATACACGCTTGTGAATCCAAAATTATCTAAATACGTATACGTTATTGTAAATAGTTTAAGCATGTCACATACTATATATATATAGTATTCAGTTTGCTCCGTTCTTTAATGCCAATTTAATAGTGCGTTTATTTATGGAAACGGCAAATATTTACCTCCACCTAGAGCGCTTCGATCCAATAGAATTGACGTATTTGTCCTATTAGAATCGAAATAATTGATGGGGGCTTGAAAATATCGTGACTTTACCACGGGTTGTCCCTTTATGCCGATATTTTACCCCTCACTATCGCCCAGGATAAAATATTTGTCATAAAGGGCCAACCCGTGGTAAAATCAAAATATAATTAAGCCCCCATGGATTATTTCTGAATACTTCTAGTGGTGTTGTAAACCAATAGCCTTTTGTCCTTGAATAACTATGAATCTTGATCTGAAGAAAATATTGTATTAGATTTGCAGAAGAATATTGTCCTCGGGTATAAAAGGTGTAGATTATATTATTTTTTTTAAAGACTTTGACAGCAAAATCAGTAACGGTTGACTGTTCAATACCTTAAAGTCCATCAAACAATAGCTTCTGAATTGATATGTGAACGTTCCAAAGAAAAATTAGTAATTTTATCTTCATATAGTACATTGTATGATGATGTATATGATTTTTGTACTTTTACTATTAATTTACTGATAAATTACTAAACTTTAAAGATTATTAAAAAGAAATGAAATTTTTGTTAATAAATTGATATTTACGTTTTAGATTTGATTGCTTCATTCGATTTTCGTTCGCTCATATTTGGCATCAGTGCCCTTGGAATATTTATTGCGACGACAGCTGGAGCAGCAATATTGGTTAAGGGAAGACGTAACCCTAGTATGTATTGTTATGTCTGGTTATAATTTAATTTGCAATATTACAATCATTTGAACAACAATACTCGCATATATAAAGAGCTTAACGAAATTCAAAAATCACTGAAAGGAGATATTTCTGTTTTGCCTTCCTAACCAACATAAAAGACTACATGCAATCGCATGAATTATAATGACTATTTCTGCTCGAGTCTACGTTTTATCGTTTATCAAAATACCTTTATTTTTAAACAAATAACACGATGAATTGGTACCATTGTTCGTCAAACCAATTGTCTTTTGTAATCAAAACGACCATTAACCACGAAAACAAATCAGTTAATTGATACAAGAAGAAATTGATACAAGAAGAAATTGATACAAGAAGAAATTGATAACGAATCATAACGAATCATTAATACGAAAGAGGACACTTCATGATTATGAAAACTCAATGCAAAAGTTTCCAAACATGCATGCTATAAATAAGATTAAGTCTTGAAAAAAAACTTCGAGTAAGCTTCGTCATGGCTAAAAATGAAAAAGACGAACAGACAAACAATATTAATTGGTGAATCGCAAGAATACATCTAGTACCCCCATTACTAGAAATAGACAATATTACGCGAAATAGATGAAATTATTTGGCTGAGATTATTCGTGATACGAAATCCTCATCCCGATGTGCAACTTTGTAAAGCTAGAATTTATTGAATAATTAAAAGGCTTTTCGGATATTGTTGTTATAACAATGAAGTACAAATGTGTTCGAAACCATGCTTTCGTGCAATATTAACTGATGGTTGTCTGAAAATATTGTTATGTTCATATGTGCAGTTAAAATTAAAACAACAGAATGTATCTCAAATCCTATACATTTCTAGGAATGTGATTAGTTAAAACAACTGCGTGGAGATGGTGTATACTCCATATTAAGTTAGTAAGGTTCTATTTTGAGTCAGTAGGCGGGGCTTATTTCATCACACGGTTCGCAGTAGTGCTACGTCCACTTGCAACACGGTGATGAGGATAAATCTTTTCTGTTTCAAAAGACGAAGAAATTGATGATGAATTATTGCAATAAATTTATAAAAACACATTAAAAGCAAACAAGATGTTCTTGTTGGCATATTCCCTTTGTTTTTCATTGTTTTTCTATAGACCCAAGGAAAAAAATGTTATTTAAATGATAACGGCATTGAAGACTTGATCACTTTGATAGGCCACTAGTCTTAATATCACATGTTGATATAGTTGGTGAGATAAATTCGTTAAATAGTTTGCAAGTGACCTAATACGATATACCATGTATACATGGGGTCAGTAAATTCCATATGGGGATTCGAGCTTCGCTCTCCTTCAATATGTAATTTACTGACACCATACATATCGTTTTAGGTCTCTAGCACACTATGTATCTAATGATAGTATTTATGAACGAGTTGGCTTATGACTAAGACGAATATTTGTTTTTCAGATGTTGTATATATAGTTAGTCCTCTTGAAACGTCTACAATTCCAATGTGAGTAGAAATTTTGAAGAACAAACAATTATCCGCAAGAAATCTTCACAGTGATAGTGAGTCAAAAAATCTGATAAGAGCTTTTATATGATCCATATTTAATTCTATCTTTGATTTTGAGAAGGATTAATTGCTTTCATCTTATAATAGCGGTACTAAGCTATTGTCCTGCTATATTCGAAATAAAATAGCTTGGTGTTAGTTTGACCTCTGCTATATGAAATGTTGGCAAGGTGATAAACCGTTGTATCATCCATGTCATTGCAATAAGTAATGTCAGGAAGATCAAGTTACGCAACACTAATATTTTTAGATCCTTTTTGGTTATTAGCTGTTCAGATATTCGATAAAGAGTATTCCTGATGAAGGTAAATACAGAACATCGCTTCGGACGCAAGATATTTATAAAGTTTTCCTTATGTAAGAAGCATAATTTTGATTCAAGAGACGGTACAAAAATAGAACCTTCTCTTATATTATAAATTAGAACGAACACTTTTAATTCTCTATTTCACTTATTACAATCCTTCATGATATAGCTTAGGTAAAACAGTAAAACATTTATGACCCAGCCTTTTTAAAAAATGTGAAAAGTTTCAAATATGGAATCAGTGCAGCTGCACACAGTTATAAGAAAAATGGGAACTGATAGATCTTGTTAATAAATCAATTCTATAAAAGGCGAAATGAAATTCCGAAATAAATTTTTAACTGTTCCTTTTAGTTTTCAATTTTGTAAACATGCTGAAATATTGCCATTTTTTGTCAGAGCTATTGAGTATGTCAGAGCTATTGAGTGTGTCTAGCCATACATGTATATAATACATAGAATACGTGCCTCCTTTATGAAAATAACTTAGGTTAATCTACTGTTTATCTATAAAAAAAAAAGTGTTGAAAAGGGAATAAAAAGAATCAGTGGAAACTAGAATCGTAAATTAATTTAGAACTACATTTTTGTGTACCCAATGATGAACAGTTTTTCAAAAAATAAATCTGGTTTCACAAAATGATTTCTGTATAATACCATTCAATATCCTTTTCCAGGTTAATACCACCAAGTCATTGTGTGTCACATCCGGTTGCATTTAAAAAGGGTCAACCAAAATAATCCCTTGAATTTAACAATTGTATGAAATTAATCCTACATTTCATTGCAGTAAAAAATGTTATCGATCATCAACAGATGGCTTGGTTGTTTAAAGGCACCATATTTTTTTTTTCATTTTGGGGTTTCTATAGCATATGTTGGAAACTTGAGGTTACATGGTTTCTTAATCTTGTACACAGTTTAAAAAAAGATGAAAATTTGATTACTTAGTTTCCATTGATTCCATTATTTTCTTAAATGCAATAAAATTTTATTTGAAGTTATGTCCAGAACAGGATAAAACTTTACTCATGCAAAGTATTTCTTTTTTATCGAAAAAAATAAATTAAGCATATTTCTTTTAGCAGTGAAAATTTAACAAAGACTAATACTATTACGTGAAAATCAATTGTGGTATTACACCTTCTTAACATTTACTTTTTCGACTACTTCATAATTTTTAAGATAAATCCTGTATTTGATAATATTTTATTAGAATTTTGAATAACTGAGATAGAAATCATATATTTGATTTTGAAAAATGAAAAACTTAAAGGATTGAAGAAATAAGCTTCAGTTTAAAACTCTAAAAGCGTTGTCATTTATATTAACAAAAAACGAGAGAGTATGAATGTTAACAATTCTACATTTTTTTTTCTATTAAGAATACGTGGAAAAAATATATGTAAGCATTAAATAAACAAATATTTTAATTCAAAAACAGAACCATATAACAAAATAACAATAAGATATATCGATACCAAATTAAACACTTTTAGAAAAGACTCATTTCAATGTGAGAACACAAAATGGATGGAAAGTCCCTTATTAAATGTCAAAACCAAATCTAAAACACATCAAACGAATGGAAATAATCCTGACTTGGTACAGGCATTTCTTTAGTAGAAGTTATAGATAAAACCTGACTTTATATCTAGTAAAACCTCCCACTTGATCATGTTGAATGACCTTCGCATAGAATTCAGAGAATGACTGTTTCAGACGTAATGCAGCTATTCAAAAACAAAACGCATACGATGGATTCACCACTATTGTATGATACACTTATTCGTAGAGTCTGAGGGTATAGTTTAACAAACGAATTTTATCATACAAAGAAGTATGAATTTGCAGACGTTTGCTTGGCTAAGGAATCATATATTGAGGAAAAGTTTCTATTATTATAAGGATCCAGGAAAACCAATGAATTTAAGTTTTCCGATATTTTAAACTAATGAGAGTATTAAACTTATATTACTTCCACCATGTGTTATGGTCAGAATGCCGGGTTTTGTAAACTTCTATTGTAATACATGGTGCAACAATAACTATCTTATGAAATTTGATTCACTTGAATTCCAGATATCACTGTGCACCATCAACTGAACCTGTTGTACACATTTATGATACAGCGAACTCCAGATACCTTGAAGTTGTCGATAACGACTACTTGTATGAACAAAGGGAAGCTTCCGGCGTTATACATAAGGAAAGCGATGAAATTTCAACAACATCGGCAGCAACCACTGTTCACAATTATGAGGAAATTGATTAATGTTTTACGACTGGGTTCATTGTTAAACAGCTTAACTAAACAACGAGTATTATACTCATATGATCCGACCATACGCGTGCGGTCGGACCATACGCGTATGATCGGACCATATGAGTTTACACATATGGTCATGACCATACGCGTATGGTCCAAATACTCATATGGTTCGGAACATATATAATAAACTTTGAGGTATTGATATTTCTATGATTTGCAGGAGACAACTAACATGAGTGTGATATTATAAGTTATTAATGTTATTAACTAAGTTATTCATGTTATTAACTAAATTATTTATGTTATTAACTAAGTTATTAAAAACTTGATGTAATCGTTATACAGTCCGATGGTTTCTAGACCGAATGACAAGGGCGTCATGTAGTCATGTTTCCTTTCTTGTACAATTGTGCAGCTTCGTTTTTCCTTTGTATTAGTTTTCACACGAAAAATGCCCGATGATACCGATCATGCCGATGACCACAATAATCAACAATGTTTTAAAACGGAGATGTCGCAATTTGACAATATGCTCGAAAAATGGCCTTAAATAGCAAAATGGTCACAAGAATTCCACACATAAACAAATCTTCGGAAGGTATCCAAACAAACTTGCCTCTTTTCACCAAGACCCTATCGGAGACCAAGGCACTCAACACGCATTCATACGATGGCTTCAGAATTCCCAACGAATGTCCAGACATATTATAATCAGATCATATCATTTTTATTTACTGCCTTTATCATGTGTCTCTCTGGTGTCAATTTCGAGTTACAAAGGCTTTAATTTGTACTTTTTATTGGCGTCTTTGTCAGATTTATGAACAAGTGGGTTTTTTTTTATTTTAAACTGGCGTTTATGTCAAATCCATTGGTAGTTTGTTTGAAACTTGTCGTCAGTTGTGTTTTAAAACTAGAACCTTTCCTCAACTCATGCAAGCGAAGTTTTAAAAACAGATTATTGAATCAATCGAAGAAAAAACATATTGATAACTTATCGACATTCTCTTAACTGTGTAGTTTCTTCATTAGAGGAAATGAATCCAGCGAAACAAAAATTGCATGTCCGACAAATGATTTTCCTCCTATTGTATTGAAATTTCTGTTATATTGAAATTCACGCTTGTGTGCTTTTTTTTAATGTAATGATTTGAGTATGTTTTGGATATGTTTTGAATTATAGTTTTTATTATAGCATGTATAGCGATGCTCTTTTTTGTGGACTTATTTAATTAACAATCGGTATATAAGACAACATTCAGTGTTTCTATTTTGTTTCCCTAATACTATCATGAATTGGTATACATAAGCAGCCTGCGGGAGTCAGTTACAACATTAAGAGAAATGAAAATAATAAGTGTGTGGGTCATGGGATCCAATACGATATAAGCATCTTACGAATATGATAATATCCCATTTTATTGAATTTAGATACCGTTTACATCCAAAGAAAATTGTTCATAACTAATTTAAATGGCTACTTTGTAAACATTATAAATATTGACGCTAACTTTGTGATGACTGTATATTTTGGTAATTATGTATTTATCTGTTACGATGTGAAGGGTCAGTACTGAAATTATTAATGTGTTACAATACTTTATTTGGTAAATAACTATTTCTTATTTTTTATTATTAAATTAAAAGCAAAATATTCTGTAAATGTGTTTGTTGTAATTATTCTTAATAAAATATTTCGGCATGCAGGTCAGTGTGAAGACACGTTAAATAAATTGAATCCAATGAATGTAAATGATAGTGAATCAAAACTACAGTATGTACATTGTTAGTACAAAAAAGAATTTGCGACACAGACACATAGTTGAGATAATCAGCAAGGTAATGATGGCGATACTAAAATTTGTCAATCAAAGACGAGTGTAAAATGTGGGGCAGGATTTGCTTATCATTTCGGAGCACCTTTTCATTTTTAGCCATGGCGTTGTCAGTTTATTTTCGATTGATGATTTTGAATGTCCCCCTGGTATCTTTCGCCCCTCTTTTATTATTGATTCAAAATTACACTAGTACTTTGGCATGTTTGGTAAAAGATACAAATTTATTGTGCAAATCATCAAAATTAAAACATTTTCCGGTTGAAATGTTTCAGCCCATCACTTGAACATGTTGTATCCGGAGTTTTTACTAAAAGTGTCAAACAAGTTTGGACAAATTTTAGGAGACCATGTCCATTACCCGAGACCCTTAATGGATGATATTCTGTAACATAAAAGTCGATAAAAAGACATGAAGATGTGATGATGTAATCTATTATTTGTAATTATGATGATTAAAATTTTAAATGTAGACCGACTCTTAACTTTGATCATTCAATTATTATAGGGACAATATACATTGAAGTTGCGTTTAGTCTTAACAGGGTAGTCTTTGCTTTAGTGGTTTGTTCTGTTTAGTTAAAATAATCTTTACGCATTATGTCTTGGATGGAGATTTGTCTAATTGGCACTCATACCATAGCTGCTGTACTATTAAACGAGAAGACGTCATTTTGTGTGTCGTCTCTCTTCCTTCCACAACAAATTAATCACTATGCCTTGTTTCCTATATGTACCATGCATAGTCGCATTTGTCATCCTCGCTTACTTATGATTATTCTGTTTGGGGTATTTTTTGGAGAAAAACGATAATTTAGGTGTCAGACCACCAATTAGTCCCTCCAATTTAGAACGTAGTCCTACTCTGACACAAAATAGTGCTTTTTATGTCATTTTTTATTTTTTCAAGTGTGGTTTCAAATGAGCTTTTATTTCGAGTAATCCTTTTAAAAAAATACTGTAAAATTTTGATCACACTTTAAAAATATGTAATTCAATTACGCACTAAGATACATTTTAATACAAAACTGAAATTAAATTATTTAACATGTTTTGAATGGTATTTTAAAATGACCAGCAGTTCCATTTCACTTGGAACATTTGTAAATCAAATACGCATCAAGAATTTTTAAAACTAGTTTAATTTTGCCATATTTTCAATTTGAAAGTAGCATAGTAGTTGTTTGTTCTGAATTGTGTGCATGCTATGCCCTCTTCTTATGGATCAAAAGTTGTAACAGTAACATTTCATGTTTAATATGGTTGTGTTTGGGTGTCTTCTGACATAAGTCATCTTGGTTTAATGAAGTTATAACTTTCAGCTTGTCGACGGTTCTAAATTGTTTTATGTTTCCTTGTGTGATGTGATGTTATAATTTGATATATGGTAATAATTTAATTTTGGATGTAACGCGTCTTCTGATTGGCTGATGTCGTTTTCTTTATCAGCCCATAGACATAAATTTATCATGTGATCGCGACGTCGTCAACGTTTTTTTTTATGATTTAGTCTGGTTTCAAATGGATTTAAGAACTAAATTATACCTCGAATTTGACATACACAGTCATCTCAGTACCAGAATCTATGACTAACGAGACGATTTTAATTTAGAAATTATCAATTTCCCCCACCTTAGTAGTAATATACCAACTTCACCTGCATATGGAATATACATTTCCCAACTTATTAGGTATGCAAGAGCTTGCAGCTCCTATTCAGATTTTGTAAAACGTCACCAGTGTCTGAGCAGAAAGTTGATGGACCAGGGGTATGTCAGAGAAAGTCTCGTCCTTTTTCTAAAAAAGTTCATCGGAAGATACCCAGAACTTGTTGATAAATATTCTGTATCAACTTCACAAAAAATACAAGATGGTCTTGAAGTATAGATTTTGCGTACTGACGTTGGTTATCAACTTAATAACGTGTAATAGTATTATTTTATTTGTCTTTATTAATATTACTTGTACTGTTAAGTCAGTTGTTTGAGATATTCTTTCGAAGTGACTCTGTGGTTATATAAAACATCATACTTTGAACGACAAAATTATTTTATTTATTAATATTACTTTTACTTATGGATCTTGACATACTATGAATGGCAAAACTATTTTATTCAATAATACTACCTTTTCTGTTAAGTCTGTTTTTTTATGATATACATTTGACGTGAAACTGTACTTATGTATCCCGTCATACTTTGAACCACACAATTATTTTATTAATTATTATTACTTTTACTGTTAAATCTGTTTTTTGTTATATCTACTTAACGTTACTCTGCATTTATGTATGCCGTCATACTTAGGTCTACCTGTGCGAATTTCAAACGCGCAATTTTACACCAGTACTAAAAACCTTCTATCCTTAATGGGTAGACTTTACATAGATAAATTAAGTCGTATAAGAATAACAAAATGAATATATTGAATTTGATGTATGCCTTTTTGTGCTTCTTCGTTACATTTGTTGTTTTTATAGTGATATTAATATGATAACACAATATTGACTGCTGTACCTCTATTTTTGACATTTTTTACTCTTTGAGAATGTTTGTTTTGTTAATGCATCGTTGACAATGTAATGGAATTTGATACGACTGTCATACAAGTGAGAGGTTTAGCTGGCTATAAAACCAGGTTCAATCCACCATTTTCTACATTAGAGAATGCCTGTACCAAGTCAGGAATATGACAGTTGTTATCCATTCGTTTGATGTGTTCCGACTTTTGATTTTGCCTTTTGATTTTTGATTTTCCTTTTTGAATTTTCCTCGGAGTTCAGTATTTTGGTGTTTTTACTTCTTTTTTTTATAAGAAATTAGTAATATTTTTTCTGCCTATTCGAAATAACATAAAAATGTGGTGCGTACTTTAAATAGTCCTCTACGCGTGTTATTCAGTGTGCACCACATTTTTTATGTTATTTCTTCTTAGACAGAAACAATATTACAGTCATTCCTTAATAGGATTTGCCAATTATTGCAGATGGTATAGATAAACTTATCATACATGTAGATACCTGGATTGAAATTTTGTATTTGCAGCAGACGCGCGTTTCGTCTACAAAAGACTCATCTGTGAAGCTCGAATCAAGAAAAGATAAAAAGACTCAAGTTGTTATAAGCCTTGTCTTTAGTGGATAGTTGTCTCATTGGAAATAATAAGATAATATCTTCGTGTTTTTATAAATTACTACAAGATGCAGCCTATTCGTTTAATGAACGTATACCTTATAGTATTTATCTTTGTCATCTGGAGCCCTATATTTTCCAAATGAATCGTTTTGAGGTATCAGTTCATACATATTACATGGAAGTATTTCATGAATTTAAAAAATAAAGCTTAAAATTACGATCAAAACAATAGTAATAGTAATTAAATAAAAGAATTCAAATCGTATTAATGAAATAAATACAAATCTTTACAAATCACAGCGTCTATTCATTATACTAACGTTAGTATTGGCCGTTTCAAAATCTAAGGATAGGCGATAAATCCATTCTTTGTACCAAATAGAATTAAGATTACACAATAAAATAGAATATCCATAGCTGATGATGTTGTTAGCCAAAACAGAATTACTAGAATGGTTTTGAAAATTTGGTCCATAATAATTTGATACTTGAAAGGTATATTAAAAAAAGACTTAAAAAACTTGATCGCCGTTGTATATGCAGCCGGAATGTTGTTGTAACTGAAAGATGAAAGTGTCAGGTCTAAGGACCTATCAGAAAGATTAAAAATAGCAATACAAATACCAGTTTCTTTGATATATCCCTAAGATTAATAGTAAACCTGTAGGTCATGTCATCGTGTAAACATAACTTTATACATGTTATTTAAATTGTTTACCAGACAAACATATTTTGGCCAGTATTGCCCTAGTGATGATGTCATGTCAATCCATCGGATGTCATTACTATTCCCCCAAAAATATCGTTACATATTCTCTTGCGTTTTGTGTATTTATGAAAATAATTACACAGCTCATTCTCACTGTTCAAATTAACCCTTTATCAAGGTATGTGTATCAAACGAACATTTGGATGTGCTTAGTATATTGTTAATGTGTATAATAGAGAACAGAGCCGGGGAATGGTCAAAGAGATTACAACACAACCAAGTGGCAGCAAATAGGTTTTCAAATTAGCGAGAAAGTCCCCTACCCAGTAGGTTGGCTTCAAATTGTTCCTTAACAGTACTTTGTACTAGTTCAGCTAAATGAACGTCACACTAAACATCCCAAATTAAAGACAAAAACATACAAGGATAACAAAGGACTGAGGTTAATGACATGGCATGGGCGACGGGTTAAAACATGTTTCTGAGGTGTATCGTTTCTGCATGTTACAATATGAGTCGGGCAAATATTGGCATTATTTGTTTGATTTCTTTATCTGTTATTGTCTGTAATATGTGTATATTATCTTGCATTTATGTGGTTCAATGCAAAGATGAGACGTTTTCGTCAAATAGCAAAGTCAATGCTCCAAACTAGCGCAATGGCATGCTTGATTTGAATTAGTACTTTGTCGTGAACTTTTGGTCCATTTTGAAGGTCACACTGTTACTCTGTGATCTTGAGGTGAACAATATGATCAAACGCGCTATGCATTTGCATGGTTTTCTTATATGCACGTGTGTGCAGGGAACTAGTGTTATGAACAACCATTGCTTTTTTATTCTTTTTTTATTTCATGCAAGGGGAGATTCAGGGTAGATAAATAGAAAATCTATAAAATTATTTATTAGTAACGGTGTTTTTTGCTGTTTTAGTCCACATGTTATTTAAAATACCTAACATCAACCTTGCATGCTGGTTTTGCTAGAATACCAAATACAGTTCTTTGAATTAGGTACCATCGTCGAACCCGTTGGATTTAACGAAAATTTGAATGTGACGGACCGGCGGACGACAGTTGGTTGAACTAGTTCTGTAGTTAAACATCTTCCGTGACAAGTTGCAATTTTCTACTGTAACAGTTGTAGTTAGTGTTAAAAAATGGATCACTTGACATGAGTATGTCAATGAAATTAACACCAAAACTTTTATATGAAACCAGTATTTCTGTCGATAAACATTTCAACATGGTTAAAAATTATTGTTGTTTTGACATGCATTTGACATCAATGTCACATTTACTGACCAGCAACGCTATGCTGAGCCGGACTCAACTAGTTTAACCAGGTGACTGCAATCGCAATCTCGATGAAGATATAACGAACACAACTTGTTTGAAATTGTAATTATAAATTCCACCAAAAAGGTTTACATGATAGTCAGTAGATTGGTAAACTGAAAGAAAGAAAAATACAATATTTTCCAATGTGTACGAATTAAATATGAAAGTTAAATACAAGAGTATTAATCGAGTCAAAAACGAAAGTAGAATTTACAGTTCATTTCTCGGAAATAAATAACTTACAGTTCGTATGTATTAATAAATCACTTTATTATCCAAAAATATCGGAGTTAAACAGATTAATTATCACAGTTTATGAATGAATCAAACGTACTTGACAGTGGTATGTCACGATTTCCTCAGAAAGTAGAAATGTCGTCCATTTTCCATGTGTTGAAATATTGATGCGGACGGTGTCACAGAAATTAAAAGTGGTCGATAAAAACGGTGATTTAAGAAATCGGTCCAGTTCAATTTGTTCCGGATAAAATGAAAACAAGAAATAAACATAGAATGTGGAACAGAATACTCCCCGTCTGATGTCTAACTGATATCACTATTTCAAATATGTCACACACTAAAATATCTGATTATATAAATCCAAAGTATCACTATAATATTAATTATACACAGTCATTCTCGATGAGAAGAATCATGTCCACGATAGGGCGTGTGTAGGTTGTGGCTTTTCCATTAACGATTACTCGCACTTCTGCTTTTCGGACATGTTCGTCTGAACTTTTAAATGAGTTCACTATAATTCCAACGGGCCATTGGGTACGGCAAAGGTTTTTGTCCTTTAGAAGAATGACGTCTCCTTCGATGAGATCACGGCGATCTTCGGTCCATTTTCGTCTTTGTTGTAGTAACGGCAGGTACTCTTTCCTCCAACGGGACCAGAAAACACTGGCAAGAGCCTGTACTCGTCTCCATTCGGCAAGACATAGATCTCGTTTATCGAATTCTCCAAGATGATCTGAGGTGAATATGTAGTCGGTTTTCTGTGTCAATAACATAGCTGGAGTTAATATTAACGGATTCTCTGGATCTGTTGAAACCGGTACCAGAGGTCTAGAGTTCACTATTGCTGAAACTTCTGCCATTAGTGTGTTGAGCACGTCATGTGTAAGGCTTCTTCCGGCTGCATTTAGAAGCATAGAATCAAGAATTCTCCTGGTGATACCAATCATTCTCTCCCAGGCTCCACCCATGTGGGACGAATGCGGCGAATTGAAGATCCAAGTTGTACCAGAATTGTACAGAAAGTTCTTGAAGGGTCCATCTTCAACGTTGATTGAGTCAATCTTTAAATCGTCGATTGCGCCAATAAAGTTTGTTCCACGGTCGGATCGGAAAATTTTAACTTGACCTCTTATAGCGGCGAATCTTCTGACGGCGTTTATGAAGGCTGAAGAGCTCATTTCCTCGATTAGTTCGATGTGAACAGCTCTAGTCACTAAGCATGTGAAAAGAATTGCCCAACGTTTTGAGTTTGCGTATCCACCGCGTGTTTTACGTGAAACAATTGTCCAGGGTCCAAATGTGTCTATTCCAACGTTGGTAAACGGAGGTGACGGCTCAAGACGGTCCTCTGGCAAATCAGACATGATTTGACACTCAGTTTTTCCTCTTAGTTTGCGGCATGTCACACATTTGTGAATGATAGAAGAGATCAAGCGTTTAGCTCCGACGATCCAGAATCCTTCGGAACGAATCGCTCCATCTGTAAAATGGCGACCTTGATGTTTTATCGTGTCGTGGTAGTGTCGAACTAATAATGTCGCTATATGATGGCGTCCAGGGACGATCAATGGTTTCTTTTCACGGAGGTTTAAGTCAGATTTGGCAATACGGCCTCCTACTCGTAATAGTCCTCGTTCGTCCACAAACGGATTGGGATTAGCTATCGGGCTCCGCTTATGAATTTGTTCCCGACGTTTAATGCAATTTATTTCATCGCCGTAAACTTCATATTGAGCAGATATTAAGATGAAATTTTCGGCATTCGAAAAGCCTTCCAGAGAGGTCACTGGTGCTGCCTGTTTTGACCCGTGTAAACGGGAGAAACGTTCTAAAAAGGCTATCGCTCGCACAAGTGATGTCCAGTTTGAGAATCTGTTGAATCTTTCAGTTCCGATACCTTTATGTTCAAGTGTGGCAAATGTTTTTGCAACATTAACAGTTGCACGAATTTCTCCATCTTCCTCTGGATCTATTAGCTGATATATGTCCTCAGAATTCTTCTGTTCTGAGGAAAGAAGTTGTCTTGGTCCCAATAACCATTCACTGTTATGAATTTCGTGGGCTGGTACGGACCTTGTTCCCGAATCTGCGGGATTACGGTTAGTTGGTACGTAATTCCATTGAGTTGGAGAGCTAAATTTCCTTATTTTCTCTACTCTATTGGCGACGTAGATAAAAAACCTTCTTGTCTCATTACTGATGTAACCTAAGACAACTTTACTGTCTGTGTAGAATTTCACGGTGTCTATATGTTAATCTAAATTATCCACAATGGTTTGTGTAATCTCAACTGCTAATACAGCAGCAGATAATTCAAGTCGTGGAATAGTGTGACCACTCGTTGGTGCAACTTTAGCTTTCCCAAGAATGAACCCTATGTTAGGTTCACCACTACTGTCGGTCGTGCGTAGAAATGCAACAGCTGCTATGGCTTTTTCTGATGCATCAGAGAAGACATGCAACTCCTTTGTGGCTGTTTTGCTGAGATACGGCACGTAAGTACGTGGAATGCGCAATGTTTCGATAGCATTTAAAGTATCTCTCCAAGATTTCCACTCAGCTGCTGTGTCATCAGAGAGAGGTTGGTCCCAGTCGACGGTTTCTGATACTATTTTCCTTAATAGTAGTTTCCCTTTTATAATCACAGGAGCCAAAAATCCAAGAGGATCGTAGAGACTGTTTATCGTCGATAAAATTCCTCTCCGAGTTATTGGTTTGTTTTCAGATGATAATTGAAATAAGAAATTGTCAGTGTTTACATCCCAACTGAGTCCAAGGCTACGTTGTAAGGGTTTGCTGTCGCATTCTAAGTCTAGATCTTTCAGATTTGAAGCCAAATCACTGGCATGAAATGCAGACATAACTTCCGCACAATTAGAGGCAAACTTGTGAAGGCGTAAGTTTCCATATTTTGCTAATGCTTGCTGTGTGTCCTTCATGAGCTTAACAGCTTCCTCTTTGGTAGGACATGACGTAAGACCGTCGTCAACGTAGAAGTCTCTAGTAACAAAGCTAGTCACGTGACTGCCGAACTCTTGTTCTGATGCCTGAGCTGCTTTTCTGAGTCCAAGCGTAGCAACGGCAGGTGACGGACTATTTCCAAACACATGAACTCTCATGCGGAATTCGACAAGGTTCTCTTGTAGGTCGTTGTTTTTATGCCATAAAAATCTCAGATAATTTCGGTGGTCTTTTCTCACTACAAAGCAGTGAAACATGTGTTGAACGTCTGCAGTTACTGCGACCATTTCTTTGCGGAAACGCAGCAGTACTCCCAAGAGATCATTGGTCAAGTCTGGACCTGTTAGCAGGACGCTGTTGAGTGAAACTCCATTACATTTGGCGGAAGAATCAAACACACCCCTAATCTGATCGGGTTTCTTCGGGTGATAAACACCAAACAATGGTAAATACCAGCACTCTTCATGTTCGCCCAACGGTGGTGCGAGCTCTGCATGATTATTATCTAAGATTTTACTCATAAATGTAAGAAAATGTTCCCGCTTTACTGGGTTTCTATTCAGACTGGCGTCTAACATGTTAGCACGATGAAGAGCCTGTGGTTTGTTGCTTGGCAATGGCTGTCTTGGCACTCGGAACGGTAACGGTGCTACCCAACTTCCTTCCGAGTCTCTGACAAATTCGTTGTCCATCTGTTTCATGAACATTTTGTCTTCATATGACATTCCAGGCTTATCATCGTCCTTTGTTTTTTCAAAGAGTGGTGATTGTAAATCTTTCTTAACGGGGTCTGTGTAGTTTTCCCGAATGTCAAATTTGCTTGTACATGGTTGAAACGTTGAAGGTTGTCCTGTAGGTAAAATGTTAGTTATTTTGACATTTAACTCAAGAGGCACATGCTGCTTGTTAATGCAAGTTTCTCCTATCACTACCCAACCCAGTTTCAATTGTTGTGCATATGGAGTTCTGGGTGGTCCTATGCGCTGGTCAAGGACATGGTGTGCCTCTATAAGGTCTCTGCCAATTAAGAGAAGAATTTGGCAATTTTCCTCTATTGGTGGAATGCTAGCCCTAAGTTCTCTTAAATGAGGGTGATGCATTGTAACTTCAGGAGTAGGTATTTCGTCCCTATTATTGGGAACATGATCACATTCAATCAGTACAGGAAGATCAAACTTGTCATTACCATTGATTGATTCCATGACGAAACCTCTTCCTCTTTTCCCGGAAGTGACTACTTTGCCGGAGCATGTTGATAGAGTATAGTTCTCCGGTTTATCTTTGACGTCGAAAAGATTAAAGAATTCGGGCGATGCTAGTGACCGGTTGCTTTGGTCATCAATGATGGCGTACATTCGAATAACTTTGTACTGGTTATCTTTGTGATAAACATTCACAGGAAGTATTTTAGCACACGATTTCCCGCTATATGTATCTTTGCAGATCTCAGTACAGATAGAGTTAACTGAGGTTGACTTAGTTTCAGCCGATTCTGTAGGCTCCCCGCCGTAAGCTTGCTTAGGTGAGCTAGACTGAGAACTTACAGGTTGCTGTGGTCTAGTGATGTGTAGTGCGGTAGTGTGTTGTTTACTTCCACATTCTTTACAACTTATGCGTACATTGCACTCCCGGCTTCTGTGTTTGGTAGAATCACAACACTTGTAACAGACATTGTTTTCTTTCAAAAGACCTTTGCGTTCCTCTATTGATTTGGCTCGGAACGCTCGACATTCATTTAAGGAATGCTTTGTATTGTGCAGAATACAAAGACCTTGTTTGCTGGCGTCTCCGGATTGCTGCTCAACCGCTGTTTTATGAGTACCAACTTTAGTCTTGGGGTAAGACGTGAACCTTGGCGCAGCACCTTTTGTATTTGGTGTGACCTTTGAACCAAAGATGAATCCAGGATCGTTTTTAATTCTACTGATTTCACTGATGAATGCAGATAACTCTGTAAAAGGAGGAAAGGCAGCGCCGTGGTTAGATTTGTATCTAGACGCCCTTGTAATCCACTTTTCCTGAAGTCCATATGGTAGTTTTTCAATGACAGGGTTTATTCCGGTCGGTGAATCAAATTAAGCTAGCAGACATCCCAGCTTGGGATTTTCCTTGTGGTATTCTATTTCTGATAGAATGTCAGACAGTTCATAAAGACGTGCGTTGTCCTTATTCGTCAAGGTTGGGAATTTGTCAAGTTTACTCCTGAGAGAGGCTTCCAACATTTCTGGAGCACCATACCGCTCGTCAAGCCTCTTCCATAATCTTTGTATACCTATTGTAGGATTATTGGCGTTCGACGCTCTTATGCTTATGGCATGTTTAGCAGACTCAGGACCGAGCCACTTGATCAATAAATCAATCTGTTCCGAGTCAGATACTTGTAACTCGTCTGCCACGTTTTTAAAGCTTGCTTTCCATGTATGGAAGGATTCTGCCCGATCGTTAAAGCTTGTTAATCGGGAGAAAAGCAGGTCCTTACGCAAGAGAAATCTAGTAATCTCCGATGTTGGGTTGATTTGTTGCTGGTGTGCAACAGGGATCTTCTATTACGCCTTGTTTTTGGTGTGAAACAGGGATCTCTTCTATAACGTCTTGTTTTGTGCGTAAGACAGGGATCGCTTCTTTAACACCCTGTGTTTGGTGTTCAGCCGGAATCTTATCTGAAAGGCCTAGTTTTTGTATGCCGGTTACTAATCCCAGATCTGGGATAGAGGTAACTTCCGGTGACTTAGTATCGGAAGGCAAGACAGCAGATGTCTGTGACAGTAAGTTCAGTGCCACGGATGGCACGAACGCTGGTGCTTCGTGACTCAGCTCGATATGAACAGGAATTTGTTTTTTCTTTTGAGGTCCTGTTACTTCCTTTAAAGCAGTTGATACAGGAAGTTTATTTACGAAATCTTGCACACGCTGGAGCGGGTCTTCCTTTTCGTTAGGGAGATCGCTAAACGCTTGGCTGTCGTCGTATTCCAGGATACGAGCTTCGGCTTCTGCGGCTGCAGCCTCTCTGCGTGCTTCTAGAAGGTTTAACTTGGCCTTCAGCTCGGCTTTTTCTCGGCTAACACGTGCAGCCTCTTGTTTGATTTGCGCTTTTCTGCGTATGGCCTCTTGTTCTGCCTCATGTTCCATATTTGCCTTTTTAAGTGTGGCTTCCCGTTCCATTTCGGCCTTTTTAAGTGTGGCTTCCTGTTCCATTTCAGCCTTTTTAAGTGTGGCTTCCCGTTCCATTTCAGCCTTTTTAAGTGTGGCTTCCTGTTCCATTTCAGCCTTTTTGCGCGCTGCTTCCTGTTCCATTTCAGATTGTCTGAACAGGGCTTGTTCCTCTTACATTGCCTCTTCTTGTAGGATAAGTGAATGTTGTTCAACAAAGGCTATTTTTGATTTAGCGGCCTCTGCTTTGGCACGCTTCCTCCGTGCTAGGCTTGACATATTCGATACGTTAGTGCTACCGCTGTGTGAGGTTTTCTTACCCTTTGAGCCTGAGGTCCTTGTTTTAGTTGATTTAGCCTTAGTGAGGGCAAGGCGATGCTCGTGTAGAGATTCCATGGCCAGTTCCACTTTGGACAGACGAAGATCCAATGTGAGGTTACATGCGTCAATGTCTTTTTGACTGTCCAACGTTCTGGTCCTTTTTAGGAAGTCCAGATACTCGTCTGTGAGTCTACGATAATTTGTACAGGCTTTTACAAGATTGTCCTGAGTTGTTAAGACTTGCTGAAGTTCATTGGGAGGTGTGGTGATTTCCAATAACTGGGTTGTTATATCTGACCAAAGGGCCTCTAGTTCCTCACAGAACTTGTTACGTTTTTCTGTGTAAACGCCTTTACCTTTTTCTGTGAGGTCGCGTACTCGCCTCGTCTCGGGATTTTCATCTACATGTGTGGTTATAGACGGATTCTCTATAGGTTCTTCAGTGACATCTCCCTCTGGGGCTGAACCTCTTCTTGCTGTTCCGCGTGACTGGGATCCATGATGTAAATCGGCAATGTTTGTTCAACGTTGTTGGTTTGCTGCCTAGGACGCACAAGCTGTGTTGCGTAGTGTCGATGTAACAGCTACGAACGATGCTCCGTTGTATTTCCTGATCAGGAGATGTGTAGACAAGTTGTTGTCAATTTACTATGCTGAGCCGGACTCAACTAGTTTAACCAGGTGACTGCAATCGCAATCTCGATGAAGATATAACGAACACAACTTGTTTGAAATTGTAATTATAAATTCCACCAGAAAGGTTTACATGATAGTCAGTAGATTGGTAAAACTGAAAGAAATAAAAATACAATATTTTACAATGTGTACGAATTAAATATGAAAGTTAAATACAAGAGTATTAATCGAGTCAAAAACGAAAGTAGAATTTACAGTTCATTTCTCGGAAATAAATAACTTACAGTTCGTATGTATTAATAAATCGCTTTATTATCCAAAAATATCGGAGTTAAACAGATTAATTATCACAGTTTATGAATGAATCAAACGTACTTGACAGTGGTATGTCACGATTTCCTCAGAAAGTAGAAATGTCGTCCATTTTCCATGTGTTGAAATATTGATGCGGACGGTGTCACAGAAATTAAAAGTGGTCGATAAAAACGGTGATTTAAGAAATCGGTCCAGTTCAATTTGTTCCGGATAAAATGAAAACAAGAAATAAACATAGAATGTGGAACAGAATAAACGCATTATTAATATATCAACATAAATATTTTACATTTAATATCAACATTTTTCTTCTACCTCGTGTATATATGTGTATTAACTGTCACCTTTGACCATGTTAGTGTGACACAATTAAATTATCACGGACGGACAACTGATCTTTAAATATAGGATTTATTTTAATTGCATTGCGCCAGTAAGCAGAGAAAACATAACACATGTGATCGTTAGAAAGGCACATTTAATTAAGATCGTGAGGCGGTAAACAGTAAACATGGTAAAGGGAAATAACCCATCAATCATACATGTATAATCATGACACATGGAGTAAGGGAGATAATACAGATTAATACATGTGACAATCAATACAATACATTGGCGTTGTTGGTCTGGAATGCTTTTTTTTTAATGCAAACACAATGTTCAAGACATAATATATGTATAATCAAGAAGAGATGTACTGGAACACAAAAACATAATAAGTGTTCTTCGGAATATTTCAATGAAAATGTTGTGTTTTGTGTACTGTTGTCAGTCTGTTGGTCTTCTTTCTTTCATTTTTGTTAACTTACAAATTTGAATGTCTCTTTTGTACCGTTTGTCTCTCTTTCATAAATTTGTATATCTTGTGTATGATCATATGTGTATCATTGATTCAATGGAATGATTATTAATTTAAAGCTTAAGGAGAAATGTTCATCAGAGACGGTTGACGTTGGTTTAGTTGATGGACGGAAAGACCATTTTCGGAAAGTCAAACTTGTGCCTTTTACATAAAAATACGAATTTCGTGTTATTAGAAATTGCTGTAAAAAATTTGGATATTATTAAAAAATAGCAGTGTATGATCCGACTTCCTCATGCAAAGCTTTGATTCCTTGCCTGACTTTGTCTATATTTTGTTGTCATTTTTTATTTAAAGCTCGTCGTCTTTTTAATAGATTTTGGATTATCAGAAATATTTGCCTAGAGCATCACTGAAGAAACATTGAATGTCGAAAAACTCATCTGGTGCAGATAAGAACCATTTGTTATTACAATTACTACCGATGCATCTGCTGATGGACTGATAGTCCCAGGGGTGTCACCAGCCTAATAGCCAGTACCGAAATGAAAATGTGGATTTTGTGTTATTAGAATTTTGCAAAATATTTGAAATAATTCAAAATTAATGAATATATCTCCCTCATGCAAAGCTCTGATTCCTTGCCCGGCTTTGGCTATAATTTTTTGTCCTTTGTATGTTTTTATTTCTTCATCTTTTTAATACGATTTGGATTTTCAAATGTTTTGGACTCGAGCATTAATGAAGTAATGCGGCTTCCTCATAATCCTCCACATCTGCAAAACATACATACATATCCAATTAAAAAGTTTTAATATTCATAGGCAGGAAATGTTGGACCTCAGTATATATATATAATGATAGTATATGTTTGATAAAATCTTCATCTATGCCTGTCATTAATCTATTAAATAGACATATTTTATAACATTTGATTTTTGTATTGATTGATGGTTGTCTGGAGTCCAGTGCATGGCAAATATTTCATGAATGATCAGGATGATCATAACAGTTGACTACGAAAACCTATGCATTAAACCGTGTTCTATCAGTCAGATAAAATAGATAAAATAATAAATAAAAAACCAACCAATAACCACATTTATTACTTGTCACATGTCAACTCCCAGTACCAATGTACTTACATTATCTGCGAATACTATGTACCATGTATGTGAAGTTAGCAGCCGGTTCGTTATTCGTTATTCGATATTCAATATCCAACCGGCTGCTAGCAGCCAGTTTGATATTCAAAATTTAGTGAAAAATCATAAGAGAATTAAATACTGGAAATCATTAAAAACACGATTTTCAGTCAAAAGGATAAGATACGTAGGAATCATTAAATGACCTTTTCAAGCTGTCGCAATTTCTCGTTGTCCTCGAATATAAACCCTTTTCCGTGCGACTTATTTGTCTGTATGTCATATAGAGTTTTGTCATGAAAACGACTTCAAATATGTACTTTTGTGTATAATGTTTCTTACGAAAAAAAGAACAACCAATAACTCTCGAAATATTTTTAACTATAAATAGAAATACATATGGAAAGCCAAAAAAAAAAATTTCAGTCAAAAAATGTCCAAATTTTAGGACAAAGGGCACAGGGTGATGGTGAGAGCCCCCTGATCTCTCAATCTTTCTAATATTTAACAGACATTTAGTCAATAGGTAGATACAAACGTGACGAAAAGGACTTTGGGTACACTTCCTGTCTTCTATGTTTACGGAGCGCCCAAAGTGCCAGTTGGATATTCAAAATATATAGCGAAAACCTACCCGAGACCGCTTAAATGAGGTTGAGACCCCCCTGGTCTTTCAATGTCCATAAAATTCAACCAAATCATTGACTCTGTATATATAAAGATTGTATTAGATGGATTTTCCAGAAAAAACGTCATCTTCAATATCTACGGAGGGCTAAGATTGTCACTTTTCAGTCAAAAAATGTCCAAATTTTAGGACAAAGGGCACAGGGTGATGGTGAGAGCCCCCTGATCTCTCAATCTTTCTAATATTTAACAGACATTTAGTCAATAGGTAGATACAAACGTGACGAAAAGGACTTTGGGTACACTTCCTGTCTTCTATGTTTACGGAGCGCCCAAAGTGCCAGTTGGATATTCAAAATATATAGCGAAAACCTACCCGAGACCGCTTAAATGAGGTTGAGACCCCCCTGGTCTTTCAATGTCCATAAAATTCAACCAAATCATTGACTCTGTATATATAAAGATTGTATTAGATGGATTTTCCAGAAAAAACGTCATCTTCAATATCTACGGAGGGCTAAGATTGTCACTTTTCAGTCAAAAAATGTCCAAATTTTAGGACAAAGGGCACAGGGTGATGGTGAGAGCCCCCTGATCTCTCAATCTTTCTAATATTTAACAGACATTTAGTCAATAGGTAGATACAAACGTGACGAAAAGGACTTTGGGTACACTTCCTGTCTTCTATGTTTACGGAGCGCCCAAAGTGCCAGTTGGATATTCAAAATATATAGCGAAAACCTACCCGAGACCGCTTAAATGAGGTTGAGACCCCCCTGGTCTTTCAATGTCCATAAAATTCAACCAAATCATTGACTCTGTATATATAAAGATTGTATTAGATGGATTTTCCAGAAAAAACGTCATCTTCAATATCTACGGAGGGCTAAGATTGTCACTTTTCAGTCAAAAAATGTCCAAATTTTAGGACAAAGGGCACAGGGTGATGGTGAGAGCCCCCTGATCTCTCAATCTTTCTAATATTTAACAGACATTTAGTCAATAGGTAGATACAAACGTGACGAAAAGGACTTTGGGTACACTTCCTGTCTTCTATGTTTACGGAGCGCCCAAAGTGCCAGTTGGATATTCAAAATATATAGCGAAAACCTACCCGAGACCGCTTAAATGAGGTTGAGACCCCCCTGGTCTTTCAATGTCCATAAAATTCAACCAAATCATTGACTCTGTATATATAAAGATTGTATTAGATGGATTTTCCAGAAAAAACGTCATCTTCAATATCTACGGAGGGCTAAGATTGTCACTTTTCAGTCAAAAAATGTCCAAATTTTAGGACAAAGGGCACAGGGTGATGGTGAGAGCCCCCTGATCTCTCAATCTTTCTAATATTTAACAGACATTTAGTCAATAGGTAGATACAAACGTGACGAAAAGGACTTTGGGTACACTTCCTGTCTTCTATGTTTACGGAGCGCCCAAAGTGCCAGTTGGATATTCAAAATATATAGCGAAAACCTACCCGAGACCGCTTAAATGAGGTTGAGACCCCCCTGGTCTTTCAATGTCCATAAAATTCAACCAAATCATTGACTCTGTATATATAAAGATTGTATTAGATGGATTTTCCAGAAAAAACGTCATCTTCAATATCTACGGAGGGCTAAGATTGTCACTTTTCAGTCAAAAAATGTCCAAATTTTAGGACAAAGGGCACAGGGTGATGGTGAGAGCCCCCTGATCTCTCAATCTTTCTAATATTTAACAGACATTTAGTCAATAGGTAGATACAAACGTGACGAAAAGGACTTTGGGTACACTTCCTGTCTTCTATGTTTACGGAGCGCCCAAAGTGCCAGTTGGATATTCAAAATATATAGCGAAAACCTACCCGAGACCGCTTAAATGAGGTTGAGACCCCCCTGGTCTTTCAATGTCCATAAAATTCAACCAAATCATTGACTCTGTATATATAAAGATTGTATTAGATGGATTTTCCAGAAAAAACGTCATCTTCAATATCTACGGAGGGCTAAGATTGTCACTTTTCAGTCAAAAAATGTCCAAATTTTAGGACAAAGGGCACAGGGTGATGGTGAGAGCCCCCTGATCTCTCAATCTTTCTAATATTTAACAGACATTTAGTCAATAGGTAGATACAAACGTGACGAAAAGGACTTTGGGTACACTTCCTGTCTTCTATGTTTACGGAGCGCCCAAAGTGCCAGTTGGATATTCAAAATATATAGCGAAAACCTACCCGAGACCGCTTAAATGAGGTTGAGACCCCCCTGGTCTTTCAATGTCCATAAAATTCAACCAAATCATTGACTCTGTATATATAAAGATTGTATTAGATGGATTTTCCAGAAAAAACGTCATCTTCAATATCTACGGAGGGCTAAGATTGTCACTTTTCAGTCAAAAAATGTCCAAATTTTAGGACAAAGGGCACAGGGTGATGGTGAGAGCCCCCTGATCTCTCAATCTTTCTAATATTTAACAGACATTTAGTCAATAGGTAGATACAAACGTGACGAAAGGGACTTTGGGTACACTTCCTGTCTTCTATGTTTACGGAGCGCCCAAAGTGCCAGTTGGATATTCAAAATATATAGCGAAAACCTACCCGAGACCGCTTAAATGAGGTTGAGACCCCCCTGGTCTTTCAATGTCCATAAAATTCAACCAAATCATTGACTCTGTATATATAAAGATTGTATTAGATGGATTTTCCAGAAAAAACGTCATCTTCAATATCTACGGAGGGCTAAGATTGTCACTTTTCAGTCAAAAAATGTCCAAATTTTAGGACAAAGGGCACAGGGTGATGGTGAGAGCCCCCTGATCTCTCAATCTTTCTAATATTTAACAGACATTTAGTCAATAGGTAGATACAAACGTGACGAAAAGGACTTTGGGTACACTTCCTGTCTTCTATGTTTACGGAGCGCCCAAAGTGCCAGTTGGATATTCAAAATATATAGCGAAAACCTACCCGAGACCGCTTAAATGAGGTTGAGACCCCCCTGGTCTTTCAATGTCCATAAAATTCAACCAAATCATTGACTCTGTATATATAAAGATTGTATTAGATGGATTTTCCAGAAAAAACGTCATCTTCAATATCTACGGAGGGCTAAGATTGTCACTTTTCAGTCAAAAAATGTCCAAATTTTAGGACAAAGGGCACAGGGTGATGGTGAGAGCCCCCTGATCTCTCAATCTTTCTAATATTTAACAGACATTTAGTCAATAGGTAGATACAAACGTGACGAAAAGGACTTTGGGTACACTTCCTGTCTTCTATGTTTACGGAGCGCCCAAAGTGCCAGTTGGATATTCAAAATATATAGCGAAAACCTACCCGAGACCGCTTAAATGAGGTTGAGACCCCCCTGGTCTTTCAATGTCCATAAAATTCAACCAAATCATTGACTCTGTATATATAAAGATTGTATTAGATGGATTTTCCAGAAAAAACGTCATCTTCAATATCTACGGAGGGCTAAGATTGTCACTTTTCAGTCAAAAAATGTCCAAATTTTAGGACAAAGGGCACAGGGTGATGGTGAGAGCCCCCTGATCTCTCAATCTTTCTAATATTTAACAGACATTTAGTCAATAGGTAGATACAAACGTGACGAAAGGGACTTTGGGTACACTTCCTGTCTTCTATGTTTACGGAGCGCCCAAAGTGCCAGTTGGATATTCAAAATATATAGCGAAAACCTACCCGAGACCGCTTAAATGAGGTTGAGACCCCCCTGGTCTTTCAATGTCCATAAAATTCAACCAAATCATTGACTCTGTATATATAAAGATTGTATTAGATGGATTTTCCAGAAAAAACGTCATCTTCAATATCTACGGAGGGCTAAGATTGTCACTTTTCAGTCAAAAAATGTCCAAATTTTAGGACAAAGGGCACAGGGTGATGGTGAGAGCCCCCTGATCTCTCAATCTTTCTAATATTTAACAGACATTTAGTCAATAGGTAGATACAAACGTGACGAAAAGGACTTTGGGTACACTTCCTGTCTTCTATGTTTACGGAGCGCCCAAAGTGCCAGTTGGATATTCAAAATATATAGCGAAAACCTACCCGAGACCGCTTAAATGAGGTTGAGACCCCCCTGGTCTTTCAATGTCCATAAAATTCAACCAAATCATTGACTCTGTATATATAAAGATTGTATTAGATGGATTTTCCAGAAAAAACGTCATCTTCAATATCTACGGAGGGCTAAGATTGTCACTTTTCAGTCAAAAAATGTCCAAATTTTAGGACAAAGGGCACAGGGTGATGGTGAGAGCCCCCTGATCTCTCAATCTTTCTAATATTTAACAGACATTTAGTCAATAGGTAGATACAAACGTGACGAAAAGGACTTTGGGTACACTTCCTGTCTTCTATGTTTACGGAGCGCCCAAAGTGCCAGTTGGATATTCAAAATATATAGCGAAAACCTACCCGAGACCGCTTAAATGAGGTTGAGACCCCCCTGGTCTTTCAATGTCCATAAAATTCAACCAAATCATTGACTCTGTATATATAAAGATTGTATTAGATGGATTTTCCAGAAAAAACGTCATCTTCAATATCTACGGAGGGCTAAGATTGTCACTTTTCAGTCAAAAAATGTCCAAATTTTAGGACAAAGGGCACAGGGTGATGGTGAGAGCCCCCTGATCTCTCAATCTTTCTAATATTTAACAGACATTTAGTCAATAGGTAGATACAAACGTGACGAAAAGGACTTTGGGTACACTTCCTGTCTTCTATGTTTACGGAGCGCCCAAAGTGCCAGTTGGATATTCAAAATATATAGCGAAAACCTACCCGAGACCGCTTAAATGAGGTTGAGACCCCCCTGGTCTTTCAATGTCCATAAAATTCAACCAAATCATTGACTCTGTATATATAAAGATTGTATTAGATGGATTTTCCAGAAAAAACGTCATCTTCAATATCTACGGAGGGCTAAGATTGTCACTTTTCAGTCAAAAAATGTCCAAATTTTAGGACAAAGGGCACAGGGTGATGGTGAGAGCCCCCTGATCTCTCAATCTTTCTAATATTTAACAGACATTTAGTCAATAGGTAGATACAAACGTGACGAAAGGGACTTTGGGTACACTTCCTGTCTTCTATGTTTACGGAGCGCCCAAAGTGCCAGTTGGATATTCAAAATATATAGCGAAAACCTACCCGAGACCGCTTAAATGAGGTTGAGACCCCCCTGGTCTTTCAATGTCCATAAAATTCAACCAAATCATTGACTCTGTATATATAAAGATTGTATTAGATGGATTTTCCAGAAAAAACGTCATCTTCAATATCTACGGAGGGCTAAGATTGTCACTTTTCAGTCAAAAAATGTCCAAATTTTAGGACAAAGGGCACAGGGTGATGGTGAGAGCCCCCTGATCTCTCAATCTTTCTAATATTTAACAGACATTTAGTCAATAGGTAGATACAAACGTGACGAAAAGGACTTTGGGTACACTTCCTGTCTTCTATGTTTACGGAGCGCCCAAAGTGCCAGTTGGATATTCAAAATATATAGCGAAAACCTACCCGAGACCGCTTAAATGAGGTTGAGACCCCCCTGGTCTTTCAATGTCCATAAAATTCAACCAAATCATTGACTCTGTATATATAAAGATTGTATTAGATGGATTTTCCAGAAAAAACGTCATCTTCAATATCTACGGAGGGCTAAGATTGTCACTTTTCAGTCAAAAAATGTCCAAATTTTAGGACAAAGGGCACAGGGTGATGGTGAGAGCCCCCTGATCTCTCAATCTTTCTAATATTTAACAGACATTTAGTCAATAGGTAGATACAAACGTGACGAAAAGGACTTTGGGTACACTTCCTGTCTTCTATGTTTACGGAGCGCCCAAAGTGCCAGTTGGATATTCAAAATATATAGCGAAAACCTACCCGAGACCGCTTAAATGAGGTTGAGACCCCCCTGGTCTTTCAATGTCCATAAAATTCAACCAAATCATTGACTCTGTATATATAAAGATTGTATTAGATGGATTTTCCAGAAAAAACGTCATCTTCAATATCTACGGAGGGCTAAGATTGTCACTTTTCAGTCAAAAAATGTCCAAATTTTAGGACAAAGGGCACAGGGTGATGGTGAGAGCCCCCTGATCTCTCAATCTTTCTAATATTTAACAGACATTTAGTCAATAGGTAGATACAAACGTGACGAAAGGGACTTTGGGTACACTTCCTGTCTTCTATGTTTACGGAGCGCCCAAAGTGCCAGTTGGATATTCAAAATATATAGCGAAAACCTACCCGAGACCGCTTAAATGAGGTTGAGACCCCCCTGGTCTTTCAATGTCCATAAAATTCAACCAAATCATTGACTCTGTATATATAAAGATTGTATTAGATGGATTTTCCAGAAAAAACGTCATCTTCAATATCTACGGAGGGCTAAGATTGTCACTTTTCAGTCAAAAAATGTCCAAATTTTAGGACAAAGGGCACAGGGTGATGGTGAGAGCCCCCTGATCTCTCAATCTTTCTAATATTTAACAGACATTTAGTCAATAGGTAGATACAAACGTGACGAAAAGGACTTTGGGTACACTTCCTGTCTTCTATGTTTACGGAGCGCCCAAAGTGCCAGTTGGATATTCAAAATATATAGCGAAAACCTACCCGAGACCGCTTAAATGAGGTTGAGACCCCCCTGGTCTTTCAATGTCCATAAAATTCAACCAAATCATTGACTCTGTATATATAAAGATTGTATTAGATGGATTTTCCAGAAAAAACGTCATCTTCAATATCTACGGAGGGCTAAGATTGTCACTTTTCAGTCAAAAAATGTCCAAATTTTAGGACAAAGGGCACAGGGTGATGGTGAGAGCCCCCTGATCTCTCAATCTTTCTAATATTTAACAGACATTTAGTCAATAGGTAGATACAAACGTGACGAAAAGGACTTTGGGTACACTTCCTGTCTTCTATGTTTACGGAGCGCCCAAAGTGCCAGTTGGATATTCAAAATATATAGCGAAAACCTACCCGAGACCGCTTAAATGAGGTTGAGACCCCCCTGGTCTTTCAATGTCCATAAAATTCAACCAAATCATTGACTCTGTATATATAAAGATTGTATTAGATGGATTTTCCAGAAAAAACGTCATCTTCAATATCTACGGAGGGCTAAGATTGTCACTTTTCAGTCAAAAAATGTCCAAATTTTAGGACAAAGGGCACAGGGTGATGGTGAGAGCCCCCTGATCTCTCAATCTTTCTAATATTTAACAGACATTTAGTCAATAGGTAGATACAAACGTGACGAAAGGGACTTTGGGTACACTTCCTGTCTTCTATGTTTACGGAGCGCCCAAAGTGCCAGTTGGATATTCAAAATATATAGCGAAAACCTACCCGAGACCGCTTAAATGAGGTTGAGACCCCCCTGGTCTTTCAATGTCCATAAAATTCAACCAAATCATTGACTCTGTATATATAAAGATTGTATTAGATGGATTTTCCAGAAAAAACGTCATCTTCAATATCTACGGAGGGCTAAGATTGTCACTTTTCAGTCAAAAAATGTCCAAATTTTAGGACAAAGGGCACAGGGTGATGGTGAGAGCCCCCTGATCTCTCAATCTTTCTAATATTTAACAGACATTTAGTCAATAGGTAGATACAAACGTGACGAAAAGGACTTTGGGTACACTTCCTGTCTTCTATGTTTACGGAGCGCCCAAAGTGCCAGTTGGATATTCAAAATATATAGCGAAAACCTACCCGAGACCGCTTAAATGAGGTTGAGACCCCCCTGGTCTTT